>NW_027412088.1:146700856-146980015 GCF_047663935.1 Musca autumnalis | reverse complement strand
AACTTAAAGGATTTCATTGCGCGAAAAATTACTTAATCCTAGATATTAAATGGATTTACTAATGATTTATTTATTTTTTTAATCTTCTTCTTGCTTACTTTCAATAACTTTTATCGTTTTCCATTATATTTAAGATAACTTTTCGTAAAATAGATTAAATATTCTGTTGCTCGATATAAGCGCATTATGTAGTTAAAAACAAGGCACATTGTCGTCGCGCAACTGATATTTATACTATTACTGATGTTATTGTGTAGTCAGCAATTTTGTAATTGATATTCGTACTATGTAGGTATGTATGTAGTTGTAGTAATATTAATTATGTAGACGCTGCATTGCTAAGCTCATTGAGATGTAATTGCATTAACTGCTTGAGTTGATAGCAAGTAATCCAATAAAAGCGTTATGTCAATGGTTAATATTCTAACATATATGCGTGCTTAAAAATATGTATTCCAGGAAGTATACCTTTAAGGAAAATGGGGAGAATTTTGTTAGAAAGATAATAGTATTTAAATATGCAATGTAATCTACAAAACATTACTATCTTCGTGAGACAAAAGCATAAAATTCAAAGCATAATTCAAACAAGTAAGAACGGTGTTAAGTTTGGCAGGGCCGAAAATTTTTACTTCCACCACGAACTGCATTGAAGTAAATAGAAACAATAAGTTTGCTTTCGTTTATGAAACTACCAAGCTCTTCCTCTACCTTAAGGCTTATTCCTTGGAGGGGCAGAACATCACTTTAAATTGATAATTTTCTGCGTGGAAGTTTCTTACCCATTGAGATGGCAAGATACGTCCACTTCAGAAGAAAAAATTAGCAAAACCCTCTAAAACAGGTCACAGGGGGCGTCATCGTTGTTCTTTCCAAAACATGGACCAATATTTACAATTACCAAATTAAGCTTTTGCATCCTCTAACAACTCACTATCCCAAATTACAACAATTTCGGTTAGTAAATTTGGCAAGAAAAAAAAACTCCAAATACTTAAATTTAGGCAATACAGGTTAAACGGTGCTAGACTAAAACCTGGACATATTTACATGCGTAGTTTTTTACGAATAAGTTTTTTATATTCTGGGACCACAAAAAACGTGGACTTATACTGTCTATATTTTACAAGACATGTTTTGTACCAGTTGTCATGTTTTATACACCTAGCAAAGACTAAATACAAAATTTCAGTCATTTCGGTGTACTATGGGGCCTTTATGAAGACGTGGAACTATATCGAGAAATTTTTGGTGAAAAGGTGTTTACCCCCATCGAAGACTAAATACCAAATTTCATCCATTGCGGTTTGATAATAACACTGAAATCTTCAACTAATGGGAAATTGAAATTAAGCGGAAATTACATGCCAAATCTCATCCGATTCGGTTAGATATTGATGTAACAACTATCAAAATACGGAATATCGGGAGGTACCATTCTTTGTGAGGCTATATGAAAACGTGGACCTATACCGCCAAATTTCAAATTTCAGGTGGAAAGGTCTATACCAGCCGCGGAAACTATATGCCACATTTCATCCATTACGATGCAAATGGCTATATGAAAACATGAACCTATACTGATAAGTTTCTTTTGGAATATATAATATCACAATGAAAGACTAAATACACTGTGACACAAAATGGAACTCAAAGTCTGGGGGGTGGAAAATGTAATTTGGAGATGAAAGCCCTTGATGAGTATACTAAGAACCCAAAAGGAAATTTTCGCCATAGGTCAAGTTTCTGAGATATCGCGCGACGAAGTTTTTGATTTTTTCCCTATAATACTTGGGAAAATAGCTCCATATCTCTGTTTGGAGTTGCTGTTTTGAGGTGACATGTCTTCAGTCAAATCGATTGGCGAATCTTTTTGTAGAACATTTCATTCTTCTAACTCAATGCCTTTCATGTCCTTTTCGTCCTTTTTTTTTGAACCGTAGTGAAAATACCACAAGATGAGATTTTTCAGCATCCAAATATTTTACAAATATGTTGCTCAGAATATTTAAGGTACGATTCCCTTTGGTACGGTTCCCATAACGACAGATTTCAGATGGACATTTGTATACTCCCATCGAAGAATAAATACCAAATTTTAGCTATTTCCTCGTGATTATGACGCTAAAACCATTCTATCGGAGCAACATATACCAAAACGTGGACCGATATAACCCATTTTCAATACTAATCAACTTAGGAGTAATAGCAACTTCTTTACCAGATTATAAAGCTCTCTCTTAAAAATTACGAGCTGTATCTTGATTTCAACAAGCAGACGGACGGACTGAATGACAGACGGATATGATTATTTCGACTCAGAATTTTACCCGGATCAAGAAGGAATCTCCGACAAATATTTCGAACAATAAGTGACAAATTTAATTATACCCTCCATAAAAAAGCTTTATGCGATAAAAAGGGGAAATAGATCACTATACAAAAAAATCTCAAAAATCAAAAAGATAGCATCAGTTTTTAGTACATGGTATGGATATACGGAACAATCAAAACTTATAACACCCCTCAGTAATGTAGGCGACATTTGCTGAGTATTTTAGCCATGTAAAACTTCTCTACAAGTGGTGTAATATGATACGCCGTTCGGACTCGGTAATATACTTTAGGTCCCATATCTTTGAGCTCTTTGTACTCATTGATATGAGAGAAGTCTCCCTTGTCCCATCTGGGATGTTTGTGGAACAATTATTATTATAACAATGATGCCTAAGGGATATTTGCTAACCTTTTTGTTTGAGAACAGGGCTGAGCGTTATGTGGATTAGTTAGAAATTAGGAGAGAATATAAAATACACAAACATTTTTTATTTTCTGTTTTTTTAATCATGTTTAAATATTCCAATATATTTCAAAAGACATCTATAAATTCGGTCAAAAATTATTGCTGGTGGCGTATTCGTTACATATTTTCGAAATTATCAAATTGATTCTACGCACCGCAATAAAAACAACAACAGTAGATTCGCGACAATTCGTACCTGGATAATTCCAAAATCTCGATAATTCGTCAAAGCTGTTGGTCCATTGAAGCCATTTTCTTCGCATTTTAACCCCACTAATTCGAAATACGCGATAATTCGTATAAAATGGCCGGTCCCTGGGATTGCGAATTATCGAGATTCTACTGTATTTTACTTTTAAAACTGTTTAAAACAAAAGTACGAAAATTCAATTTCTTCACTTGGGGCCATTATTACATGCTTTTTTTACTATTGGATGGATATTAAATCGCAAAATAAATCAATTTGTCGCCATTAAAAACAAAATTTTCACATTAAAAGTTAATGCCAAGAAGGTCCTCCTTGAAATCTATTCATCACGTTTAACATAAAGTTAACCGGAACGCTATAAATCAGTTCAGAAAATCCAAACTATAACAAAAGAAGACTTATAATAAATGGGGGTTAGTACCCCCAAACATTTATTTTAATTCTTCTTTATATATTGTACATGACTAACACTTCTCGTTAGTCATGCGAACAAGATACTATGGAGTTAAAAAAATGTTCCAAGGATGTTCCTAGAGTTTTTATAGACGGTTTTCCGAGCACCGCTGATTTTTGAAACGATTTTTCTATAGACCTATAATTGTGGATTTTTTATACCCTCCACCTTAGTATGGAGGTTATATTAAGTTTGTTTTTCCGTTTGTAACGCATTGAAATACTCATTGCGACCCCATAAAGTATATATTTTTGATAAGGGTAAAATTCTGAGTCGATCTATGCATGTCTGTCCGACCGTCTATGGTAATCACTCTAGCATCCAAAATTGGAGATAGGACGCTGAAATTTTGGGAGAATGCGTCTTTTGTTTGTAGGCAGGTCAAGTCGGATGATGGGCTATATCGGTCCAAATTTTGGTATATACCCCATATAACGGTACCTGCGATTTCCGGTATTTTGACGTTTTTAACTACAATTTCAGACCGACTTAGTTATAATTTACATTTAGGGTTCTTAAGAGTCAAGAAACTTATATAACAAAACTTGTGAACATATGTCCATGTTTTGGAATAGCTCCCTATAACGATACCCCTGATTTTCAGATATTTGAGAATTTTAGCTACAATTTTTATTCGGAATAGCTATAATTTGACATTTGCAGTTCTTAGTGGTCGCCACACCTATCCACCAAAATTTTTTAATATAGGTCCATGTTTGAATATAGCCCCCATACAAAGCTCCCGATTTTCAGTATTTTAGCTTCATTTGTTGGCCGAACTGTCTGTCGTTTCAAATTTGAAAGGTAACAAAAATTCTACAACAAGAATTATTAATTGCGGTCCTCTAACGGTACCTCTCGAATTTTGGTGTTTTGCGGGTTTTAGCTACAATTTTTAGCTGAACTAGATGTAATTTGCCATTTGCGGTTCCCAGTTGTCTTAAAGCTCCTCCAAAAATAGGCACCATATAAAAGTGCCGCCCGAATGATGACAATTAAGATGCATTATCTGGTATTTTTAGATACCCACTTAAAGTTGTTGAGAGGAATGAAAACTAATTGTTCCCTTTTAGTTCAGAATATTCTATAACGCTTTTTTAATAGTTTGTATTATAACACAAAAATTTTAAGTCCTATTTTGTAGTGGAATTCGAATATCTACTATTTGTTTTTAATTTTTTTTTTAAATGTCAATCCATTTTTTTCTTTTATACCAGTGTGAAAAATTTGTTATTATACCCTACTAGCTTAACCCGGTGCCCTTCGCTACCCCGACTAAGTGAAAAATAAATGAATGAGTCCTACGTAGGTCACATTTACAAATTTTATATACTCTAACACTCCTGAGTCCACTCTCACCTTTTACGAAGATAATTAAATTAGGAACAACACTAAAATTGAGTACCTTAAGTTTGAGGATACTTGTAATTTATTCAGCCTATTGGAACATCTTAAATTACTCTTAGGATAACTGCTTCTGTTGTTGATAATTTTTACTCCAATATTGATATAGATATGTCAATAATGATACACATTTCATGGAAATTAAAATATAATTCGGCACATTTATGCCTACACCAAATTCCGTTACACATTCCAAATTTCAGCAAAATTGGACATATATAGCGTGTTTGGTGCATCAAATGCGGAAAATCGGCTGAAAATATATATGGGAGCTACACCCAAATCTGAACCGATTTCGATATAATTTCGCACATGTATTTCTAGACCAAGTTCAGTCACACGTTCCAAATTTTATTGAAATTGGATATAAATAGCGTGTTTGGTGCCTCAAATACATGAAATCGGTAGAAAATATATATAGGAGCTATATCCAAATCCGAACCGATTTCTATATAAATTGGCACATATATTTCTAGGCCAATATCCATCACACACTCTAAATTTCAGCGAAATTAGACATATAGCGTGTTTGTGCATAAAATAAAGAAATCGGCCGAAAATGTATGTATATGGGAGCTATATCCAAATCTGAACCAAACTCGATATAATTTGGCACATTTATTTCTTAAAAAAATTCCGCCACACATTCCAAATTTCATTGAAATTGGACATGAATAGCATGTTTGGCACATAAAATAAGGAAATCGGCTGAAAATATATATAGGAGCAATATTCAAATCTGATCCGATTTCGATATAATTCGGCACATTTATGTCTAGACCAAATTCCGTTACACATTCCAAATTTCAGAGAAATTGGACATATATAGCGTGTTTGGTGCATCAAATGCGGAAAATCTGCCGAACATATATATGGGAGCTATATCCAAATCTGAACCGATTTCAATATAATTTGGCACATTTATTTCTAGATCAAGTTCTGTAACATATTCCAAATTTTATTGAAATTGGATATAAATAGCGTGTTTAGTGTCTCAAATACATGAAATCGGCAGAAAATATATATAGGAGCAATATTCAAATCTAAACCGATTTCGATATAAATTGACACATATATTTCTAGGCCAATATCCATCACACATTTCAAATTTCAGCGCAATTGGATATATATAGCGTGCGTGGTGCCTTAAATACAGGAAATGGGCCGAAAATATATATGGGAGCTATATTCAAATCTGAACCGATCTCGATATAATTTAGAACATTTATTTCTAGAACAAATTCCGTCAGACCCTCCAACTTTCAGGGAAATTGGAAATATATAGCATGTTTGGTGCATCAAATGTGGAAAATCGGCCGAAAATATATATTGGAGCTACAGTATCGGCCAAAACTAAAGCACCCCCTCAGTAAATTTTTTTGAAATGATAATTTTTTTATGAAAACTAAATTATAAATTTATTTGTTATTTTTCTTTTTATTTATTTATATCTTTATAATTGAAAAATACAAAAATAAGGAGATCAGAATTTAATAAACAAAAGTTAAAATTTAAAAACATTTTAGGTCGCAAATATAAGCGGACAAAACTAAAGCACCCCCCCATTTGAGGTACAGCAAAAACTATTGAAATCAATATTTCGTTGCTTATCCTCTATTCTGGATGACACAATCACATCTTTTAGGCATAAAGGATACTAAATTATTAATTATTGCAGGCGAAATAATCGTTTTTCGGAAAATTTAGCTTAAATCCTCAAAATACTGAAAATCGGAAGGTACCGTTATATGGAGGCTATACCCAAACGTGGACCCATGTATGTATATAGATACCACAATGTGGAAAAGGGTATTATAAGTTTGTTTTGGTAAAAATCCATGTAACACCGCGAAATATTCGTCGGAGACCCCCAATGTGGTATACCAATCTTCATATCTCGACGAGATAAAGCGATTTTGAGATGTGTGTCCGTCCGTCCGTCCGTCTGTCCATTATAAATTGTACACACGCTCCATGCCGCAATTATGGACCGATCGTCACGAAATTTTGTATGGAGGTCGGGTACAGATCAGAATAGATCCCTATTCTTATTGGTGATGATCGTGAAATATTTAGCGGGTGAAATGGACCAAAAACATAATATTTATTCGGTTCTGTAGGTCTCAATAATAGTCCGATCAACGCGTAATTTTAAATAAAGTAAGAGTATATCACAAAGGAGAAGCATGCAATTTGAGATGGTGATCGGATAATATATAGAGGGTTAAATGGACCAAAACTTTTGTGTGAAAATTGTGAAAATTTTTAATATACAGCTTATATCTTAGTTCCTGGAAGCGACATTCCGGACAAGTGAGATATACTTGAAAGTGGAACGCTTGACCTTTCAATTGATGCCAATTATGTTAGTGTGCATGATCAGATAACAGAGTTACAGTCTAATATATTCCGTTATTTGTTTGTAGTGTAATAATAAACTCGCTAGAAGTCGCAATTATACATCAATAGTCACGAAATTTTGCACCGAGTAAGAGTATAGGTCGAAAAAGATGCCTACAATTTTGAATGATGATCTGATATTCTTTAGCGGGTGAAATGGACCATTTTTTTTTGTATGAAAAATATAAAAATTTTATTTTTGGTCGATATTTTAATTCCTTGAGGACATATATATTTCGCAAAGTAGCCTACATATGGAAAAAAACTACTGACCTTTCCTCTGATGTAAATTGCATTTGTGTTCGCTAGATAACGGGCCTACTGCCTTATATATAATGGGTTCTGTGTAGAGAACCACATTTTTATCCCATGCTACATATTGTCTCTCCAAAAGTTTATGTAACACCACGAAATATTCGTCCTAGACCCCTTATTTGGTATGCCAAAATTCATATCTCGACAAGATAAAGCGATTTAGCGATGTGTGTCGTCCATAAAAATTGTGAACAAGCTTAAGGCCGCAATTATGGACCGATTGTAACGAATTTTTTAAGGA
Organism: Musca autumnalis; assembly: GCF_047663935.1. Lineage (NCBI taxonomy): Eukaryota > Metazoa > Arthropoda > Insecta > Diptera > Muscidae > Musca > Musca autumnalis. The sequence goes on along the minus strand of NW_027412088.1, from coordinate 146,972,190 downwards.
GGTTGGGTTCGGGCCAGAATAGAAATGAAATGGTGATGATCGTGAAATGTTCAGAGGATGAGATGGACCAAAAACAAAATTTTAACCAATTTTGTAGCGGCTCTGTAGGTCAAAATAATAACCCGCAAAATTTTCAACAAAGTTTGAGTTTATGATGAAGAAGAAGCGTACAAACCAACGTGAAGATCAGATAATACTTAGCGGGTTAAATGGACTGAAACTTTTGTGTGAAATTGGTAAAAATGTCAATAACGTAGCGGTTAAAATACGAAAGTAGTAGTGCTACATAAGTGGGTTTCATTACATTTTAGTTTGTGTGAACTAAACTTTCCTTTCCTGCTACATAAATGTCTTTGTCATGCTAGATAACTTTTTGGTTTTGGTCATAAGTATTATACATTACATCTCTGATATTTGATAATTAAATTTTCACAATCATTGAAAAGAAGTTCCGTGGAGAGCGATTGTCCAGGGATAGTGGTATAGGGTATCCCATGGTCGGCTCCGTCCGACTATAGATTTTTCTTACTTGTTTTTTATTTATTTATTTTTAAACAGTAAGTCCTATTTAGTAGTGGTATTTGAATAATTACTATTTTATATATATATATATATATATATATATATATATATATATATATATATATGTTTTTTTTTTTTTCATTAAAAATAAATAATTGTTGTGACTCATTTAATGTGCTTCATTGTCTACGATACTTTATTTCATTTTATATTCTATACCAACAACTTTAAATGGTGAACAATAGCATCAAAAATTGTTAAACATTTCAAAATATTTCCACACATTTTCATATTAGTTTAAAGTTTATCAAAAAAATTGGCCCTTGTGGCGTATGCATTACGTATATTCGCAACATTGATTATACGAATCCGCAACCAAAGCAATGATTCTATTTTTCAGCATTAAACAAAAGTGCGACAATGGAAATCCCTCAGTCATTGCAGTCTCTCTTGGCCATATATTGTACTTTTTCTTATTAAATTATTTCCTTCATCGTGATACTGAATATTGCCAAGCTTCTCTCGTCTTCACTTCTCGTTAGTAAACGGAAAAATACTATGTATCTTTCCAAAACCACAGTGTCTAATTTATTATAATGTTTACATTGTTTATGTGGTGCTGTATTGTCATGCATCACTACCAAACCACCTACAGATGGCTGGTTCAGCGACTTTGCTTCACACACACTTTATGTCTGGTGGCGGTGGTTTGTTGACTCAGTGGCTTGCATTTCATCACCATGGAAGATTGTTGCCATTGTTAGTTGGTGGCCCTAGACTAACTAAATAGTGATAAGATCTGCAAGAATGTAGAGCCAGAGAGTGGTAATGAGCACGTAGGAATTTATGCATCATCGCGGTACCCTCAAGTCAGGCAACCAGCCAGTAAACGCAAATCTTAGCATCTCATGTTAAAACGTTAAAGATGAGACAGTGATTATAGTTTCCATTAAAACTTTGTGAAAAGTGAAATTAATGGCGTCGGGTAACGAAAACAATGTTGGGAAAATTGTTTGCAAAGGAGGTTGAGAATTCATTTAACTAATGCGGTAATATGCTTGGTAACCCCTCTGCTGAACAAATATGCATATTTTGTAAGATTTTAGATGATGGGGTTGGCAATTATTTATGCTAAAATCAAGATAAAATAGAAATAGATAGAAAAGAAAATTAATAAAAATAGTATATCACGAATATTGTCAATTATTTCATATTCCATTTCAGAAAAAAAGGATAATTTTTTTTCGCGCTACATCAACGATTTTTGATATGTAGGTTAAGAAAAAAATTCCCAATACGAATCTGGTCGCGAGCCAATTTTTGGTTGTTGCGGACAAAAGTTATGGCGCTTTTATTTCGCTTTTTAAGAAAAAAATTTTATAAGAACGCTAATTGTTTTATTGAGCACCATTGTTACAAAAAAGTTCTCTCGAAGTGACTTCAGCGAGTAGATTGCATAATACCTGCAAAATATTACACAGAATTCGCGGAATGTACATAAAATTAATAAATTATTGAATAGAAGTCAAATTTGTTCAAAATTGAGGCCCATTTAGTGGTCATTAAATTTACTAAAAATTTGTTCTGGATCAAAACTTCACGGCGAATCAAATGAGACTACAATCGTACAGATTGGTGTTATAGTTTTGACTTTACAGCCAAAATAAGCACATATTTTGTAAAAAAAAATAATTTTTTATTTGACAAAATATTTTTTCACATGCATTATGTAGTAGAAAATATTGGAAAAATCTATAGGAATACTTCCTTCATTTTGCTTAAATCTCCCAATAAAATAGACGGTTTTTGCTTTATTGACATTCATATTAAAGCTTTCCCATTAGGGAAGGTAATTGGGATGATGAGCTTCTGAAATGGAAACAGAGGTGTCAAATAACCCATTTTAATTTATATGAATTTTAAAATACGTGTAAATCGCGTAATTATCAAAATCATTTTGTCCGCATGTGATTTTCATGTACAGCAAGACTATATCTTTTAATTTATATATATTTTTCGAAATTTACACTAGAGGCTAAGATGTAGGATCGGCTGCATCCTAGCATTAAAAAACCTATAAAATATCGCTAATTTGCGCAAAGTGAATACAATTTTTGTCCGCATCCGATTTCAATGTCCACCATGAAAATCTACATCGATATATATCTATTTCAAGGCGATCAATCAAGAACCGTGGATGTAGCATCCCACACTATTTTTTGAGATAAAATGAATGTAGCTCCCTTATCAGTGAAGTTTTCAAATCTCTGTTTCCGCTAAAACGAAGGTGCTGTACTAGTTTTTTCATTGCAGTGGAAACGAACCATAGAAAACGTGATAAACTACGCGATATTTCCAAAAACAATTTTAGATGATTTTTCTACTTTGGAATTTCTTGTAACTCGCGTTTTGGTAGATGGATTTTCACGGGGAATGATTTATTAGATCAGGAACGTAAAAAGCTAAAATGTGCAATCAAGTACGAAGAAATCGAATGACAACTGTTAAAATTAGGCCCGAAAAATACGATTTTTAGAAAAATGTACGCACAAAATTTTCGCATTTGGATGCAGATTTCTATGAAGCTGTGCAGACTACATTCACAATATTCGTATCAAGTAACTCAGAATCGCAAGTACTACAATCCTATATATGGTTTTTTGAAAAACATGTTTGCGGAATGAAATTAGAAGAGAATTGCAGAAAACACTGTAAATCTGGCTTCAAAATGTCAGCATCATTTAATGGTAGAAGCAGACGAAATTTTGAAAAGTACTACACTAGTGAGATGATCCTTATTTAGTTTGCTTCTGCTTTTACTTTGGCAGGAAACTCGAGAGAAGTGTGGTTTACTCACAAATCAACAGAAAACAAAAAAAGACATGGTGGCTTCAACCCATTTTCACCAATTTTTTAACATAAATATAGCCACAGCTTCCACTCAAATTATCTTTTAAGGCCAATATTTTTTGCCACGTCCAAAAACATTTCATTTTATCCAAAAGTATTTAATTTGTGTAATATACAATTACGGGTCGCGTGTTCTAAAAGGGTAAACCTTGGCTTCAGCTATGTTAAATTTTCAAAAATATTGGTGATATATCTGAGCGAAGTCAATCCCCTTTTTCATTGCACTATAATTCAAGGATCAATGAAAGCATTCAAACCAGTAAGTATCCAATATATTAAATTGTTGCTAATGTCAAATATATGTAACTTCTTCTGACTCAATGATTCTTATCGTGCATATCACACGGCATCGTCTTCATTCTAAGAGACAAAAACCTATTTTGTATTAATATTTTAAAACCACTTCTTTCCGACGTATTAGCTAATGTTATATACAATATCTGTGTTCCACGCCTTCTACCTGCTTCTACTGTTTTAGCTCAAAGATAAAGGGGGAGACCTTTTCAAACAATATCCATAATGGAATTGAAGCTAAATAAAATTTCAATAAACGGTACATTCCGGCTTGTACGAGGGCTGCACGAAAAATTTCTGGCCACCGCATATTGCCAGGCGCCCTTTGAAATGTTTTTTTGTTTTTTTTGCAAGGTTTGACAGTTTTTATCCTAAACGCACTCAGGATAGTTTTTCATACGACCATGTGTTGCGTTGTTTACAGTGACATGAAAAAATCACTTTGCAAAAAAATGGATATTACTTGTCCGATCATTTGTCACAACTTTCGACGTGGATAATGACGGCAAGAGTGCAGCGAAAAAAAATTGTTAAAAAATCTTTTAATTTTTTTTTAAACTCTTATAACTCCTATAAAACCTCATATACATTTTAAAAGAATGTCCATTTGTGTGAAAAAGGTATAATTTATATGGGAAACGGTATAGAAAAATAAGAGAGCAAATGCTATAGTTTCCCTCTGGGATAAACTTTGCGATATGTACCGTAATTACAAAAAAAGATGGAAAATTGGATGCATTCCGGACTATTCTGATATCTCCCTTGTTTTACCACCTTTGCCAACCTACTTTGCATCAATGTAAAGGCGATATTTACTTTCTTCTTAGCCGTTGGAGTGCCCTACTAGAAGCCGTGATATTCGCAAAAGAATAAAACATTATCCGACTATCACCAAACTCAATAGGCTTCTTCTTCTCTGATTAAATACAAATGAAAAATGGGATGTATTACCGACTATCGCGATATGTCCGTTATTTGTCCACCTACGCTATCCTACTTTAAATCATTGTAAAAATTTTCTAGTTTCATAGTCATTTTTTGCTTTTTGAAGGTCCCCAACCGAAGCTGAGATTATATTTAAAATCGCATTATATTAAAATCAAAAATGAAAAATGCGATATATTCGTTGTTTGACCACCTACGACAACCTACTTTACATCGTTAGAAAGGTGATATTTTCTACTTTCATAGTCAGGGCTTTGCTTTTGGCATAGCCCTTACAGAAGATGAAATATTCGATTTGGAAAAAAGTTGACTTTATCCCCAAATAAATTTTTTGGCCATTCCGACCCATAAATAATATCCCACCATCACAAGCGTATTACAATGTTTAGGTGGACAGACGGACACACATAGATAGATCGACTCAGCTCATTTTGGTACTTATAAGTACGGGTCTAAGACCATCGTTTCAATGCGTTACAAAATTTTTGGCCAAAAACAACTTATAATACCCACTCCAAATAGTGGTGTAGGGTGTAAACCAAATGTGTTCTTCTTTGACACGGCGGTGCCGATGATTTTCGGCAATTTACACACACACGACCCGAATGCACAGAAAGAGCGTACAAAAGAGAACAAATGTTTTGATTTGTTATTGTTTTATAGCTTGCGTGAATACAAACTTACTAACACACTGTTATAAGTTGCCAATATTTTGAATTTTCTCCGTTCTCTTTTTGGTCATGTCTGGTGTAAACACAAGTTTTTACCCATGTAATTTCAAAAAATTTTAAAAAAGTGTTAAACAGACTGAACAGGCCGAGTACAAAACTATAAATGGGCTGAAAGAGGACACTCTCGGCCATCATTCTGTGAAAACGGAACTATGTTCCAAACTGTTCCCTAAAAGTTCTAGTTCACTAAAATTTAATACCTGAGGAAAAATAGAATAGCTCACTTCGTGTAAACGCTATGGTAATTTATTAAAACGGCTCGTAAATGCAACAATCCTACCTACCTAACAGAAAAGGAAAATAAAGGACACAATATCTGTTATAGTTTCTGAGAAATAGCAGTTTCTTTTGCCAGAAATTTGCAAAAATTACATATTTTCCAAAATTGGAAAACATTTTTCGTTTTTAGGAGCACGCCACGCTCACACCTTGAAATATTTTGCTCTAATTTTTTGGTTTCCTTAGTTTCAGTATGTTTACTATCGAATCCCATATAGAAATTAACAATCGGTTGCAATAAAAAATGGGGGTTTTGGCAAGGAAAATTAATTTCTGAACCACTGTGCGACGTTTATAAGATAGTCACATAAGACGAATCTTGAATCTATGCTTAGAAGCTCGAAACAAAACAGGAATCGAACGTTTAGGTCCTCGGAAGCGAGCCAAATCCAACGAAAGTTGTTCATGTTAGAAGCACTTCGAAGAACATGGTCGCCTGTTTCTTCGTCAAAACTGACCGTGTGGCGACTACACGTCTTCAAAAATGTAGAACGGTTAGTTATGAGTGGTGCACTACAATTTGATTGCCTAGAGTCTCTTGAGAAATTCGAAAAACGAACAAGATAAGACGAATCATTCTGCATCATGGCAGTGTGAGCTCTCTCACATCGATTTAAACCAGCGCCTGTTTGACCGGACAAAACGTGGAATTGATGGGTCATCCGCCGTACATCCCTGACTAAGGATCCACTGACTTCATTTGATTCCAGCATATAAAATATCAGTTATCCACGAATACTGCCTACTTCTATTTTTTAGTTCAATGAATGGAACTTTCCAAAAACCGAACATCCTGATTTGAATAAAAACTATACAACCCAAAACAGTATTAGAGCAAATCAAATAGTTTGATTTTTACTGCACATTTAACGTAAAAGCAAATGTTAAATACAAAATATTCTATATTAAAATAATCAATCTTAAGTAACGTTTAAGGTAATTCTTCCCCCCTTATTTCTCCTTTCTCCGCTTGTATTTATATTTAATTCTGCATGGAATAATATTACTAAAATAAACAGATGTGGGTCACGTTTAAATATTTCCCAACTATGTAGCTTTAAACGATGGCTTGAACATTAATCTGTGTACGTATTGTATATGCACGATTGTAAATATATTTTCTGAAAACATATACTAGGAATACACAGACTGGTGCATTGTGTGCGCTGCACAGGGTTTAGGACGCGAGTTATATGATATAACTATGGATTCTTAAGAATCTAGTTATTCGTTTAAATAAAAGAATAAACTTTAGTTTAGTTCTTTATTGAGCAAATTCTATCTTAAGACTAAATTAATTTTATAACATTGAACTTGAAGTTGCTGAGTGGAAAATGTCCACTCAGCATATTTTGCATTTTGTTTTGCAGTCGAAAACCAGTGGAAGCACATTCAGTTGCTGTCGCTAGTTTTCGCTGTGTTTGCTTGCATTATTGATATTTGATATTTCGTATTTCATCATAATGTGGTTTATGTTTGCAGTGGCGTAGGGGTGGGGTACGGATACGTAACTCCTCCCCCTCTTGTCAAAGGATTCTCCTGAATCGTTTCGTTAATTTTTATATTTACTGATTTTCCTTTGAATATATAAATTATTACTGTCATACCGGTTACCGTCACTACAAACATAACCACGATTAGGGAATATGAGATATGTTGATGTTGTTTTAGTTCTTCGATCTTTTCAATATTTTTAGTATTGCTAAGGACAATATCGTTAAATGTAATTTTAGTTGTAAACTCTTTGTTGCTGTATGTATTATAATCTGGTATTTTCTCGAAGTAGTTTTCTTTTAGATTCGAAAAATTTTCATTTTGTATAGTAATCTTACAATTTGAGAACATTAAAATGTTATTTCCATTTAATATATTGCTCGTATTTTGGTTACAGCTATTGTTAATTTTCATTTTGCGAGCATTTTTAATAATAATAGTTTCATCGTCAAATAATTCGAATGAAGTGTTATTGTTAAAAATTAAGTTACAATTCCCTTTAAATATACAATTCTTTGATAGTACTAGATCTTTTAGTGTTTTATCTTCATCATAAGTATAGGATATATTATTAATATTTACAAACATTTCTTGTTTATCTTCTATTTCGTAAAAGTTATGGTTATGTATAGGGACAATTATTTTGACAATGTGTTTTGTATAGTTTATGGGTATTTTTATTATACCCTCCACCATAGTATGGAGGGTATATTAAGTTTGTTTTTCCGTTTGTAACGCATTGAAATACTCATTTGCGACCCTATAAAGTATATATATTCTTGATCAGGGAAAAATTCTAAGTCGATCTGAGCACGTCCGTCCGTCCGTCCGTCCGTCCGTCCGTCTGTGGTAATCACTCTAGCATCCACAAAAATGGAGATAGGACGCTGAAATTTTGGGAAAATGCGTCTTTTGTTTGCAGGCAGGTCAAGTTCGATGATGGGCTATATCGGTCCACGTTTTGGTATAGCCCCCATATAACGGTACCCCCCGATTTACGGTATTTTGACGTTTTTAGCTACATTTTCAGACCGATTTGGCTGTAATTTGACATTTAGGGTTCTTAAGTGTCAGTAAACATATATAACAAAACTTGTGGACATAGGTCCACGTTTTGGTATAGCCCCCATATAACGGTACCCCCCGATTTCCGGTATTTTGACGTTTTTAGCTACATTTTTAGACCGATTTAGCTATAATTTGACATTTAGGGTTCTTAAGTAGCAATAAACATATATAACAAAAGTTGTGGACATAGGTCCACGTTTTGGTATAGCCCCCATATAACAGTACCCCCCGATTTACGGTATTTTGACGTTTTTAGCTACATTTTCAGACCGATGTAGCTATAATTTGACATTTAGGGTTCTTAAATGTCAATAAACTTATATAACGAAAGTTGTGGACATAGGTCCACGTTTTGGTTTAGCCCCCATATAACGGTACCCCCCGATTTACGGTATTTTGACGGTTTTAGCTACATTTTCAGACCGATTTAGCTATAATTTTACATTTAGGGTTCTTAAGTATCAATAAACTTATATAACAAAAGTTGTGGACATAGGTCCACGTTTTGGTATAGCCCCCATATAACGGTACCCCCCGATTTACGGTATTTTGACGTTTTTAGCTACATTTTCAGAGCGATGAAGCTATAATTTGACATTTGAAGTTCTTAAATGTCAATAAACTTATGTGACAAAACTTGTGGGCATAGGTCCACGTTTTGGTATAGCCCCCATATAACGGTACCCCCCGATTTACGGTATTTTGACGTTTTTAGCTACATTTTCAGACCGATATAGCTATAATTTGACATTTAGGGTTCTTAAGTGTATCTAAACTTATATAACAAAAGTTGGGGACCTAGGTCCACGATTTGGTATAGCCCCCATATAACGTTACCGCCCGATTTCAGGTATTTTGAGAATATTACCAACAAGTTTTAACCGAATTATCTGTAATTTGAACATTTGACATTTGAAATTCTTAGTGGTCACCACACCTCTCCACCAAAAATTGTCAAGAAAGCCCCCATATAACGGTACCTCCCGATTTTCAGTAATTTGATGATTTTAGCTACAATATTAAACCGAACTAGCAGTAATTTGACATTTGAAGTTCTTAGTGGTCACAACACCTCACCATCAAAAATTGTCAACATAGGTCCATGTTCGGATATAGCTCCCATGTAACGGTACCTCCCAATTTTCAGTAATTTGGCAATTTTAGCTACAATTTTTAACAGAACTAACTGTAATTTGACATTTGAAGGTTGTAATGGTCACCACACATCTGCATCAACAATTTTCAACATAGCCCCAATATAACGATACTTCCCGATTTTCGGTAGTTTGAGGATTTTACTTAAAATGTTTAACCGAACGTAGGTCCATGTTTTTGTATAGCCCCAAAACAAACCTCCCAATTTTCCGTACCTTAGCTTTATTTTTTGGACGAACTTTCTGTAATTTGAAATTTAAAAGTCAACAAAAATTCTGCAACAAAAATTGTTCATTTAAGTTTATATTTTCGTATAGCCCAGATACCTCCGAACTAGCTGTTAATGACATTTGAAGTGAGGATTCTAGCTAAATTTTTTAACCGAATTAGGAGTTATTTGACATTAAAGGCTCCCATCAAAAACTGTCAACATAGGCCCATGTTTTATTATAACCCCTATATAACAGTACCTCCCAATTTCTAGCCCACCAAAAATTGTCAACATTTAGATATAGACACCATAAAAAGGGCCTCCCGAATGAAGCATTTTATGTACATTATCTGACATTTTAACGTACTCACTTAAAGTTGGGGACAGGAATGAATATTTTATGGTGGAGGGTATGAAAAGTTCGGCCCGGCCGAACTTAATGCTTTTTTACTTGTTGAAAATATTAAACAGTTATTGTTATATAGTAGTACACCCATTTTTATCAGGCTTAACTTATAAAAGTCTATATTGAATTTATCTATTTCTTCGGATGTTAATATGGAAGGATGGAAAATATTGTGTTTGGCAGAGTATATGTTTTCTATGATCTGCTCTACTTTGTTCTCTAAAAATTTTAATTTAATTAGTTGTTCATTGAATAACAATTCATTTCTTATCTCTAAAGTTTGTGTTTGGATGGCGTTTAATACATTATTAATTTTTTTTCTATCGTCTAAGATACTAGCTTTTATTAAACGTAAGCTCTCATTGAAATGGCTATTAATGATCACTTGTTCGTTAATTGTTTGTACAATATTATGATTGTTACTGTTAGTGACGTCTAATTTTTGTATTATATTCTGTCTGTCGTCATCGTCCATAAGGCCGAAGAGCCATTTGTGAGCTGTTCCTACAACGTTCAGAAGTCCTCGTTTATATCTATTGTTTGATGGCATGATAGACCTTAGTTTTGTTCTAAGTGTGTTTATTTGGAGCTTTATTATGTTCTTATAGCGGCTACCTAGGTTTATTGCGTTTTGTTCTAGGGCGTCGATAATGTCAAAAATCTCTATTGGTTGTATTACATGTAGGACTATTTTAGCAGGATCATTGTCTGAAATTGGTTCCGAAGAAAATTTATTGGGTCTTTTTATATTAGATTCATGTATTCCTGTAAGTCTATGTTTTCTAAATTTGGGTTCTTCTTTGTGTCTTACATTCTTATAGTTTTTTATAAACCCGACCTGTCTATTTTCTGTGTAAATTTCCCTATTTCGATTTGCCTTTTCTATGCCTTTCTGTTTTATTTTCTTTAGTCTTTCATATATAGTGTTGTGGTCTACCTTAAAATTTTGGACTTCAAATGGTGTGCACTTAATAGTACTATGGTAGTTGTCATTATAATATGTGAGAGCTTTATGAATTTGAGTTATTATTGGTATTTTTTCTTCCAGGTTAAGTGTTAGTATTTTTTCTGTTATTGTGTTGTTAAGTCTTTCAATGTCGCTATTACATGTATGACTATTTGGTTTGGTAGCATGGTATTGAATGTTCTCTTTGTCTAGAAACTCTTTTATTGTAAGTTTATTGAACTCATTATCAAACACAAATTTCTGGGGTTTTCCTTTCAGTACTATGAATTCAAGAATTTTATTAACTATAGTTCTGTTATTTCTATCTGGTAGGTGAAGACATGTGGCATGTTTTGAAAATTTGTCTATAAATACGATAAAGGACTGTTTGCTATTCACATATGTATCCATATGAACTATTTCATTAATGGTCTTGGGGGTTTCTGTTAAACTGAATTTGTTTTTAATTGGCTTTCGGTCGTATTTACCTCCACTGCAAATGTCGCAGTTGTTTATGATTTTATATATTTTGCTTTTGAGGTCTGGGTTGTATACGATCGTTTTCAGTTTTTCGTAAGCTGCTGTTATACCACAGTGTCCGCTTTCGTTTTTATGAAAAAGTGCTATCTGTGTTTTTAGTTCGTCTTCGGATTCTATGTCCCTTGCCATTTTGGTGCATTTGACGAACTTTATATGTGGGTTTGTAGAATATTCCTTCTCCAAAATTCTATAGACTTGATAATATTCGTGGTCACTGAGGTAAGAATAGATTCCTATTTTCCCTTTTATTAGTTCCCTTCGTATAATATCAAGCACATATCCGTTGGTTACATCGTTTCTTTCTATGAAAATCCTCTTTTTACCGAAGATTGTTTTAACCGTTTCTATTTTTTCTTCTGTTAGAATAATTTGAACTTTGAATCTGTTGACAACCGTTTCTAGAATAGGTACAATATATCCCAGGTCCTCCTCTTGAGAGTGGACGGTTTGTACTTCAATTGAAGCGTTGTCATGTTCATCATGTATTGGGCTTTCGTGCTCTGGCTGCTCTATTTCTATGTCCTCGCCTGTGTTTTCTTCGTCTTCCCAATGGTTTATTTCGTCGTTCTTGATTCTACTTAGGAAATCCGCGATACAATTATTTTTGCCCTTTATATAATCTATTGTGAAATTATATTCTCCTAGGTTTGTTAGCCATCTTTGGAGTCTGGGGTTTATATCTTTCCCTGTATATTTGGTCTTTAGCCACTTAAGTGGTTGATGGTCACTTTCCAGATCAAATTCCCTGCCGAACAAATAGGGTCTGTAGTATTGTACTGCCCATACTATGGCAAGTAGTTCTTTCTCAATAGTTGCGTAGTTGCATTCGTGTCTATTTAGGGTTCTAGATGCATATGCAATTGGGTGCCCCTCTTGGGAGAGTACAGCTCTTATTGCGAAGTTACTCGCATCAGTTGTTACTTTAAACTTTTTACGAAAATCGGGGTATCTCAATATTGCCGAGTTAGTAACAAGATCTTTTAGTTTTTCGAATGCAACGAGATAGGCCGGATCATTGACATTAATTTTCTCGTTTTTTTTTCAGACATTTAGACATGGGAAATGCAATTTTTGCGTAGTCTTTCACGAATTTTCTGTAGAACCCTGTCATTCCTAGGAAAGATTTGACTTGTTTTTCTGTAGTTGGTACTTTAAGTTTTCGTATTATGGATGTTTTGTCTGGGTTTGGCTTGATACCATGAGTTGTGAGGACATGACCTAAAAATTGTGTTTCTTTTCTTAGGAAATCGCATTTATCGACTTGGATTTTAAGATTCGCCTTTCTCAATAGCTTAAAGATTTTTCCTATTTATGGTCACATGTTCCTCCAAGGATGTACTGAATACGAGAATATCGTCCATAAAGACGACGCAAGTTTTATTTATATGGTCCTTTAGGACTTCGTTCGTCAATCTTTGGAAGGTGGACGGTGCGTTTTTCAGGCCGAATGGCATTCGGATAAACTCGTAATGGCCCGTTGGCGTTGAAAATGCCGTTTTCTTCCTATCTTCCTCTCTGACTGGAATTTGGTGAAAGCCCTTGGCTAGGTCGAGGGTGGTGAAGTATTGAGACCTACCAAGTTTTTCCAAAAGAGAGTTAAGGTTTGGAATGGGATATTTGTCGTCTACCGTAAATTCATTTAGTTTCCGGTAGTCAACGACGAGTCTGTATTTTTTCTTTCCCGAGTTGTCTAATTTCTTTTCCACTATCCACAGTGGACTTTTATAAGGGGAATTGCTTTTTCTAATAATGTTTTGTTTGAGCATTTCTTGAATTTGGCGATTGATTTCTGTTTCATGCACTTGGGGGTATCTGTATATCTTTGAGTAGAGAGGTTTATCTATTGTCGTAGTTATTTCATGTTGGACTTCGTCCGTCGCAGAAAGAATGTCTCCTTCTTTAAAGAAAAGGTCCTTGAATTTTGAAAGCAATCTTCGGATTGTTTCTTTTTCTTCGGAATTGAGGTGATCAAGATTGAAATTTTTTGAAATTACATTTGTTTCTATTGGTTCTAAGGTACATATACTTTCAATTTCATTTGGGTAGTTGTATTCTTCGAAAAATAATCTGGACCCCAAAATATCGATGTATTGTTGGTCACAGTTTATTACAATTTTCAAAGCTTTTAAAAAATTTTGGCCTATTATGCCGGAAAAGTTTTCGTTTGTAAAGTCTATTAGCTTCCATTGAAGCGTCCCTGGGCACCTGAATTCCCTAGGAAAAGGAGTGGTTATTACATAATCTACCTTATTCAATCCATTCAGTGTTTTGTAGTAATGTGGTTTCTCTAGTGCTCTTTTGGGGAATTGTTCTTTTAGTATGCTATCTTTTAGGATACTGGTTGTTGAACCAGTATCAATCAAGCATCTAATTTTTTGCTTTCCTATTGTTATTGAGACTATTGGTAATTTTGTTCTTGAGGCCACGCTAAAAAATTTACTTCCTCTTGCGATTCTATTTCTGTTTCTTGTATAGTTTCTAACTCCATATATGATGGGGAGTTTGTTTGCTGGGTGTCTACACTCATATGCGAAAGTCTAGTTTGAGCTGAAGTTCTATTAGGTTGTTGTGTTTTTTGTATATAATTTTTTCCGTCATTGTTATTGGGGGTACTATAAAATTTATTGCGGTGTTTGTCATTCTGAGTAAATTTAGTAGGTACGTCACGTTTTCCTTTCTCAGACTCACTGTTTTTTCCCGAATTGTGTCCCTCGTTTTTATTGGTTATTATTCTGTGACTATAGTGTATAGCTCTTTTGTCGTAAAGAAGCCCTAATTTTGTGTATTTCAAAATTATATCTATCATCTTTTCATCCCCGCAAAGATTTGTTCTTAACGGTCCATCTATTTTCCCTATCATTATGTTCACGAGGTCACGATCTACACATTGGGGTGAGTAGATCTCTGGCCTTGTGACGTCAAAATCATATATTTCTGCTAATTCGGACTTGGCCTTTTCGAAGAAACTAAATAACTCTTTTAGGTTTCTTACCTTCACTAATCTGCAATCGTTGAATACATCTGAATATGTCTTTCGGGGTTGGAGATGGTGTTTCAGAGTGGTTTTTATCGTATCCCACGTTGGTTTGGGTCCTAGTTGTCTTATCATGTACGAATGGTCAGCATTAATCTTTTCGTTGATGATTATTTGTAATCCGTATTCTATTAATCCAGCGTTGTTGGAACATAGGCTTATTGTAGTTTCGGCAGATGATATGAATTGGATTAAGTTGTCCGACTCCAGTGGTTTGAGTCTCCGAAATTGCTCTATGATGTCCCTAGGTGATAGGAAGAAATTGTTAGTTTGGTTGTTGATTGGTTGTTGGGTTTGTAGTTGCGGTTGTTGTTGTTGCTGGAGTTGTTGCTGCTGTTGCAAAATAACTTGCTCTTGCTGAAGGATAACTTCCTGAAACTTCTTGATTTGGTCTCCGAGTTTCTCCATATCGTCCAGGTTTCTATTTGTGTCAAATTTGTGTTGCTTATTATTCATAAATGACAGCGGCTTGCTGGTTTGTTAGCGGTTTTTTGGTTTATTTGTGCACAATTTATCTTCTTTTTCTTAAAACTAAAAACGGCTTGCTTGTTTGTATGAGACTTTTGGTTTGTTTAATTACAACTTTGTGTACAGTTTTATCTTCTTTTTCTCAGGAATAACAGCGGCTTATTTATTTGTAAGTTTATGTGTAAGTTCGTTGAAGTTTAATTCTTTTGAATTAAACCGCCTTGACTGCGCCAGTTATATGATATAACTATGGATTCTTAAGAATCTAGTTATTCGTTTAAATAAAAGAATAAACTTTAGTTTAGTTCTTTATTGAGCAAATTCTATCTTAAGACTAAATTAATTTTATAACATTGAACTTGAAGTTGCTGAGTGGAAAATGTCCACTCAGCATATTTTGCATTTTGTTTTGCAGTCGAAAACCAGTGGAAGCACATTCAGTTGCTGTCGCTAGTTTTCGCTGTGTTTGCTTGCATTATTGATATTTGATATTTCGTATTTCATCATAATGTGGTTTATGTTTGCAGTGGCGTAGGGGTCGGTGGGGTACGGATACGTAACTCGCGCGATTGCAAACAATGCAGTCGCTCCCCTCGGAGACCAAAGGTCAATTGTGTTCATCCTGTAAGTGGAAAAGAAAAGATAGAAATAAAAGATCTGTTAAAAGTAGAAAAAAGTTTTTTTTAAGCTTAAAGACGCTCGGAGTTCTTTCCCCATAGCCATTTAAGACTTCTTGAGAAAAGAACAATCACTGATGGGTCCATGTTAGATAGGTCTGAGGCAGAAGAGAACTCATACTTCAAATCTTTTTTGCTATTTCATATAATTTACATTGTTTTATCCTTGGTAAAATCTCCTAACAAATATGTAAAATGTTAAAAAATCGTGTATACTTTAACAAAAATACCGCTGTTTAAACGCTTTCCTTCGCACATATTTTTATTATTCCATGGTTTATTAGGTTTTTGTTTGCAAGTATGGTGAAATTAATTATGTAAAAATCTTTATAAATTTTACAATTAAATTCACACAAAATATTATAAATATTTATTCACCCATCCATTCACTCACTCATCTAATATGACTACAATAAAAAAGAAATAAAGAACCTCTTTTAATGGTTGGAATGCATACGCACATACCCATGTTCAGCCAGATACAGTCTAACAACATTCACCATCCACAAATGTATGCGTTTGATATGGTCAATGTTTATATGGGTGAGTGTGCGGTCATATGAAATATGACTGGTCATAAAAGGCAATTTTTTTGTTTAAAAATAGAGCTGAAAAAGGAATTATCCCAAAATCGTCAAATATGCATGTGTATGTTCGCAGAACATACGACACACAAATATACATCAGGAACAATTTAAGAATTTTTTCCTATTTAAAAATATTTTAAATATTGTGGAAATAATAGTCCATTCAAATTTGCCATGTCATTTCGAAGGATACAAGGACAGCAAATAAAATTTCAGCACTTTAATATGATTTGTTTGAAAACAAATCTTAAAAAATGTTAATAAAATATTTTTAACACGTTTATGCAGTTTTTGACATGTTTACGGCCATGTCACATTTATCCAGTATTATTGAACCGGTAGTCTATGGAGAAAAAATCTAAAAAAATCACAATTATTGGTGTGATGGTCTTGTAAGAAATATCCATTAAAAAGCCACTATTATTGGTCAGGCGGTCCTTCCAAAAAACTCTTTAAAACGTCCTCGAATATTGGCCTGTTGGTCCTTGGAAAAATTTCGTTACAAAAATCCACGACAAAAATTCACAATTATTGGTGTAGTGGTCTTGTGAAAAATATCCTTTAAAAAGCCACTGTTATTGGTCAGGCGGTCCTTGGAAAAACCTCTTTAAAACATCCGCGAATATTGGCCTGTTGGTCCTTGGAAAAGATTCTTTACAAAAATCGCCGATTATTAGGTTAAGTTTTAAAATAATCTCTAAAAATCTACGATTATTGGCCTGGTAATCTTTGACGAAATCTCTTTAACAAATCTACAGTTATTGGCCTGGTAATCTTTGACAAAATCTCTTTAAAAATTCCAAGATTATTGTTCTTGTGGCCCTTGGAAAAATCTCTTTAAAAACCACGAATAATTGATCTGGGTGTCCTTGAAAAAATATATTATTTAAAAGATCTACTATTCTTGGTCGTGTGGTCCTTTGATTTTTATTTTTTTTTTTAATCCACGATTACTGGTCTGATGATTCTGGTGGTCAAAATCCAAACTTATTAGGCTGGTCATTGGAAAAATATACTTTAAAAAAATTCTCGCATATTGGTCTAGTGGTCCTTGGAAAAATATTCTTAATAAATCTACGCTTATTCTGCTGGTTGTCATTGGAGAAATCTCTTTAAAATATTCACGATAATTGGTCTTTAAAAATTCACGATTAATGGTCTAGTGGTCCTTGGGAAAACCTCTTTAAAAATCCAAATTATTTAGGCTGGTTGTCCTTTTCTAAATAATCTTTAAGAAATTCACGATTATTGGTATTGTGGTAATTTGAAAAATATCTTTATAATGTCCACGATTATTAGGTCATTGAAAAATATTCTTTAAAAATCCATGATTATTGGTCTGGTTGTCCTTGGAAAACTTTCTCTAAAACATCTTTATTAATGGTCTGATGATTCTGGAAATGTTTACTTAAAAAAATCCACGATTGTCACTGTGGCGGTATAGGGAAAATATTTTTTAAAATATCTGCGATTAGTGGTTTGGTGGTCTATGGAATTTTTTTTATTATTTTATGGTACGATTTTGAATTATATTAGTGGTTATTTTACAACATCTATTAATAATGTTTTCTTTTTACAGAATCCAAAAATAAAGGAGGTCGCCCCATCGATCGTTTGGAATGAGAAAATGAGTTCCCAAAAAAGGTGGCAGGGAGAATAATCAGGTACTAATTATTTTTAATATAAGATACAATTTTTAAAAGTTGCGTCTTTTTATGATTTTATAGAAATAAAAATTTCACACACGACAACATAAAAGAAAATTGTCTTTAGTTTGGCCATCAATGACTAGTAGCAGGACAGGGTCTGTGAAACAGTCGTCCTCGAAATACCGGGATTTTCGTCATCTTATCTGTCACGCAAGAATACTGGGACACTTGTATGAAAATGTCGTCAACTATCCTAAAAAGCTGTCTATTGGGAGATTAAAGAAAATATAATTAAAAAAGTCGTGACAAATCCGCGAAAATTTGCAAAATTTTCTTTTTTAATAAAATTAAGTTTCTCTTAACATTTCTTTGGATCTTTTATTGTTGATTTCATTAATTACAGAAATTGTAAGCATTGTTATTTTACCGATTTTTGTCGGTAACTCGAAAAATGAGTTACAGAAGTCCACTTATGGGCTCCCACAAATATTTTTGAAAATTTAATATAGTTGAAGGCAACTGCAGTAAACCTGCGATAACTTTTTTCAGCAACAGCCAAAATTTTTCTCGCGAGCGGATTTGTATTGGAGAATTTTTTCTTAACCTATGTACCAAAAGTCGTTGATGTAGCGCCATATATTTACGGTAATTAATTCATTATCATTGGTTACGTTTTTCAAGAGATGCATATATAGCATTTCTATGGCAGTTTTCTAAAATATGTTCTGACATTAATTTCTCATTCACAAAGCCTCAATACAGGAAATGATTTCAGAACCCGAAATAAATTGTTCTACAAGATTGTTTCTAAATCAATCACCATTAACTTTTTCCTACTAACATTGGTATACTTTCCTTAGCACTAGAAACACTCCAATTCCTATGGAATGCTAAGAGTCGTTTTTTTTTTGGAAAATATGAAAATGAGTAATCCATCCAATACGAAGTTAAACTAAAACAAGTAAGCCAAGGCTATAGCCGGACGGGCCGATCATGTGACACCCTATACTTTTACCAAAATCAAAATTTCTTTATGGAATAAATAAACTTATTGTAAGAAATAACTTTGTGGATTGTGGTACCGTATCACACCAAACTTAAAAAATAATAATATAATAATTGATTCACAAACATCCCAGAAGGGAAAAGAGAGACTTCTCTTATAAAATTGAGCGAGTGTACCACGATTCATATTCGCTCAATGATTTGGGACCCACAACTTATCTCCGAGTCCGAACGGCGTGTCCTCAGACACCACTTGTAGAGAAGTTTTACTTGGCTGAAATACCCAGAAAATGTCGCCAACATTACTGAAGGGTATTTTGCTACCGTTGAAAACTTGATGTTGCCTGCCTGGGGAATCATTTTGAAAAAAGGTGACAAACCGAACCATGCTGCAATATATGTATAAAAATCCAATTGGACAATTAAGACGATAGGGCACCATGTAATTTGCAATAGTGCAAAAACTGGGTATGGGAAAATGTGGTTCTCTACACAAAACCCATTATATATTAGGCAGTAAGCCCGTTATCTAGCGGCCACGTTTTTCCAATTTGCATCAAGGTGAAGGTCTGTAGTTCCTTCTCTATATGTAGGCTACTTTGCCGGTATATGCCCTTCAGGAAATAAAATATAGGTGAAAAATATGTATTTTTTCATTCATTCATTCATTCATTCAAAAGTAATGGCCCTTTTCACCCTCTAAATAATATCAGATCATCATCCAAAATTGTAAGCATTATCTTCTACCAAAACTCTTACCTCATGATTTCGTTATTATTGAACTATAACACTATGCAACACTGAAAATGCAAACAACTTCTAGTATGCATTTTTTGAAAGTACATATTTAGACTATAAAACCCCTAGTAGGGTTTTGTCCGGTCAGATCCAGTTCAGATTTTATGGCCTCATCTAAACCAGTCTAAATCTACACTTTTTTACATTTATCAGGCCTTTATCTCAGAAACGAATAGCAATTTGGCCTTGCTGTCTTTAGCAATATTGTAGCCCTAAACTGGTAGAACTTATCTTTTGTATGCAATACTAAATTTTGACGAAGTTTGCTTTATTATTATTTACACATCAATACTCCCTGAAGATGGAATTTAATTAATTCCGAAATATTGGAAAAATCTTTAAAGAATAAAGAAAACATCAAGACCTCAAGCTCGAACAAAAATGTTTATTTATTAAGATATAAGGTGTATATAAAAAATTTTCACAATTTTCACACAAAAGTTGTTGTCCATTTAACCCTCTAAATATTATCTGATCGCCATCTCAAATTGCAAGCTTCTTCTTTATCTTACCTTATTTAAAATTTCGAGGCGATCGGTCAATTATTGCGACCTAAAGAGCAGCTACAAAATCGGATAAAAATTATGTTTTTGGTCCATTTCACCCGCTAAATATTTCAGGATCATCACCAATGAAAAAAGGGATCTATTCTGGCCTGAACCCGACTTCCATACAAAATTTCGTGACGATCGGTCCATAATTCCGGCCTGGAGTTTGATTACAATTTATAATGGACAGACGTCTCAAAATCGCTTTATCTCGTCGATATCTACAAATTTTTTTTGGTCCCATTTCGATAAGACTTGCGGTTTCCAAGCAAAATCGTGAAAACCTAAAAAACCCCTAAAATGTCAACTTGAGTCGCGATTTATTTAAAAAGCGCTCCGGCGATTTTTGATTTTTCTCATCTATGAACATTGTAGTTTCAGAGCCCGCAAAAACTTCCCAGGTGTAAGCACCTTCCATTTAAAGATGCTTCAAGAGCATCGTATCGACATTAAAATTAAAATATTCGGTAATTTCTTTCGACACAAAAAATATATAATTTTTTTCCGAAATATGTCCTTAATTTCAACGGGGTTCTGAACATAATTGTTGCTTACAATAGCTACGATTACTCGAGTAAAAGATCACGGCTAATAAATATATGAGGGCAAGAAAATATAATAACGATTCATAATGCGCAATTTACAAATTACTTGAAGCTCCTTTCAGTACTTCCAACATTCTACGTCGTCATGAATACATCAAATCAAAGAGTTAACTGCAATGTGCATTTGACCTCTGCAACGTGATACTTATCTCATGGAATGTATATTTTAACTCAATTTTAACTCAAAACAATTTCAATACCAATACGCGAGACGGAGTTCGCCGGGTCCACTAGTATTTATATATTCACAAATTATAACATCTAACCGTTGAAGATTTATGAGCACAAAATTAGTTCATACATAATAATGAACTTTAGGTTATTATAACCTTCTTTACACATACGACCATTGGGTGGGGAGGGGGACAGAGAGTGAAGTTGTTTTTGGTTTTTATAGTTTGAATAAAATTTTGGAGTCTTAGAAGTTGCAGTTGTTTCGAGGGTGTAAATAATTGAAGGGTGTGTTTGTGTATGTGGTATAATTAACCAATTTATATTAAAATACATCATGTGCCCATTTAAACTAACAATGAATGCAAGTGTAGTTTTAATTACCACTTCTAACCACAACACCTACATTTCTCAGCCAACTGTAGATAGTCTGCCTGGTTTCTAAAATGATATTCTCTTGTAAGTAAATGGTTACACTTGTAAGTTACCTTACACTTAGCGAAGGTTTCAAAATGTATTTAATATAATAAGATGATGCATGACATGGTTGGATGGCAAGGAGGTAAAAGGTGTGATAACTAGACACTAGTTTAAAAAATGATAGAAAAGAATGGGTATCGAAGTATTATAAAAACAAGTAAGCAAAGGCTATAGTCGGACGGGGTCGACCATGTGATACCCTACACCACAACCTCTAGGAATTAGCTATGTGCAACCACTTTGTCCGGGTATGATTCCCATACCTGGACACATCAAATTTTCAACGGTGGCATAATACCCCTTTGTAATGCTGCCGATATTTCCTAAGTATTGCAGCCATGAAAAACTTCTCAACAAGTGGCAACTTAGGACACGCCTTACGGACGGGCATTTCGAAAATAGTTCATTGTGGTTATATAAATATTTTATATAACTAGAAATAACTAATAATTAATAGAAATTCAAATAGTTTGCATGCAAACAAATTTATAAATCCAAAAATTATTCATATTCAATTACACACTAAGTAAGATAGTATAAATCAGCTCCGCTAACTGATATACCTACAGCATCTGAACAAAAGAAGAAACAAACAAAATAGTTATGGCGTATAAAAAAATATATTTTTTTTTGTATTTTGTAGTTATCGTAATGTAAGGCTATACCAAATCAATTGTAGTAAGCTAACTTCTGTTTTTTGAGAAAGTTTGGAAATTTTGGACCATTATCTCAGGAAGTATGGACCTATTCCGGAAAAATTGTACCGTTGCAATAGGTACCGCGAAAAGAACCTTCTACATTCATTCAATTCAAATAGATCCGAGACTGGTCCTCAAACTGCACTATTCCCAAATTTTGTGTAGGAGATACTCGAAGGAAGGGACCGATATAGTCCATATGCCAACCTGATACATTACTGGATGAAATAATAGGATGTGCAAAGTTTGGACCAATCATAAAATCCCCTTGAGATTTATCTTGCGGATTTGCCATTTCAGTTAGGTTTCTGGCTTGTTTATCAAGGTTTCTTGGACCTTTTTGGCCATAATCTCTGGAGGTATGGACTTGCCATTGCAATTGTACCATCGTAAAGGAAGCCGCAAGGACAATCTGCTAAAAAAAATCAAAACGATTCTATAGGACTCTAAATAAATAAAATAAAATATGGAAAGTTTGGACTAAATGGATTTCGCACTTCGACAGTTATCGTTCACACACATTTTCAAAAAAAATTTTGAACTTTTGTGGGGGAGGTGCCCAAAGGAGTGAACCTATATAGCCCATATTCGTTTGGGCAAAAAATTACGAAGTGCTAAATTTGGTTCGAATCGGTAGATCCGTTCGAGAGTATTTGTATTAACCTAAAGGCTGAGGGTATAAAATAGGTAGCGAAGTGACCTCATGCTGCAATATTTGTATAAAAATTCAATTGGACAACAGAACTGAAAATTTCTCTGTCATGATTGAGACAATTTGTATTATGAGAGGAAATTGTGGTTCTATACACAAAACCCATTATATATTAGGCACAGACCCGTTATCTAGCAGACACATTACTGCAATTTGCATCAGGGGATATATCAGTATTTATTTCTCCATATGTAGGCTACTTTGCCGGTATATGCCATCCAGGAATAAAAATATAGACCAAAAATAAAATTAGTATATTTTTCATATAAAAGTAATGGTCCATTTTACCCGCTAAAAAATATCGTATCATCATCCAAAATTGTAGGCATCTTCTTCGACCTAAACCCTTACCTCGTGCAATTTCGTGACTATTGAGCTACAATTGCGACCTCGAGTGTACTTATGATTACACTTCCAGCAAAAAGCTGGATATATTAGACTGTAACTCTGTTATCAGGCAGCGTAAATCAATATAATTGGCATCAATGGAAAGGGCAAGAGTTGGTCTTCTAAATATTATTTACGTGGGCGGAATGTCTCTTCTAGGAATAAAGATATACCCGGTATATTAAAAATTTTCAAAATTTTCACACAAAAGTTATGGTCCATTTAACCCTCTAAACATAATCCGATCACCATTTCAAATTGCAAGCATTTTCTTTGTCATATATTGTTACTTTGTTCGAATTTTCGAGGCCATCGGACTATTATTGCGACCTACAGAGCAGCTACAAAATCGGATAAAAATTATTGTTTTTGGTCCATTTCACCCGCTAAATATATCACGATCATCACCATTTAAAATAGCGATCTATTCTGATGTGAAACCGACCTCCATACCAAATTTTGTGACGATCGGTCCATAATTGCGACCTGGAGTTTGATTACAATTTATAATAGACAGACGGACACACGGACGGACGGACGGACACACATCTCAAAATCGCTTTATCTCGCCGAGATATGAAGATTGGTATACCACATTGGGGGTCTCCGACGAATATTTCGCGGTGTTACATGCATTTTTTCCAAAACAAACTTATAATACCCTTTCCACATAGTGGTATAGGGTATAATATATATAAAAAAGACGTGACGTCGTATTCTATAAAGAGACCCGGTATTCTATAAAGAGATCCATTGTCCTTGCTGTGAGATGGCACTCTCCACACTATGAAATTATAATGGGCCGACTCTGTCACGTGTGTAAGTGCAGTTTTGGTTAATCAGTTCAATTTTCAGTACTTTTATGGTAAATCACATTAACCCATTCCAATAGAAAAACGGAGCAAGAAGCAAATGTACCTTAGCTAGTATTAGCAGGATCTTTCACTTCAGCTGCGTTGAGGATAGACACATATGTATATGACACTGAAACCACTGCTATTATTTTTCTTTTATCAGACACACTCAGTGTTCCAAGTGGATATTTACTCATAAACGTTGTCGTTGTAAACCTGTAACCCAACCTTCTACTACAACGATGTCTTAGATGCTAACACACGCTGACACATTCCAACAAGATCCAAGTGCTAATGGTTTGAACAAAAGTTTTAATGAAAATTGTAAGCCTTGTCTCATCTCTTACAATCGTCGTGTACTTTACGCTTATGCACTTGAGATTTTATCATTTTACATGTTTCCCTCATTAGTGTTACTACGTTGGCTGGCGGTTGGTTGGCTTATGCCAAGAAATCTAAAGATGCAGTTTTTGGCTTATGTCAGGAAATTTAAGGATGAAGTTGTTGTATGCATCTAGTGTCACCCACAAGCAACTTACATTTTCTAATGCAACATTATTATTATTAATTTTGAGAGGATAAAGTTTGACGAAGTAGTAATTGATTGTGAAATTGTGTTGATTCTAACGATGACAACAACTGAAAAGGAAGGGATTGACATACAATCGATATTTTAAGTATCAAATACAGCCACAAGTGGTAATTGATTACAGCTCTTATATGAACATACATATCAACATGGATTACCTCGATTTATGTCGTACCAAATAGATATGGGTTCGATTTTTGTCGTGCGGGTTTTGTCACAAGATAGTCTGTGAGACAAATTTTAAGCCAAAGCTTTACCTCTTGTGATCGTAAAAACAGGTGTAAAAAATTAATCGGATTTGTCGACAGCCAAAATATCCACAGCCTGTTAAAATAATAAAATGAGTGGTAGATCTGGATATCCTACAAACAGATTCTAACCCCTACTGCACAATGTGGGAAGGGTTTCATAAGTATGTTTTGCTAAAAATTCATTTAACACCGAGAAATATTCGTCGTAGACCCCCAATGTTATATACCATTTTTCATATCTCGAGGAGATAAAGCGATATAGCGATGTGTGTCCGTCTGTCCATTATAAATTGTAATCAAACTCCAGGCCGAAATTTGGTATGGAGGTCGGTTTCACATCGCTATTTTAATTGGTGATGGTCGTGAAATATTTAGGGGGTGAAATGGATTAAAACAAAATTTTTATCCGAATTTGTATCTGCTCTGTAGGTCGCAATCATAGCCCGATCAGCACGAAATTTTAAATAAGGTGTGAGCTTATGACTGAAAAGAAGATTGCAATTTTACATAATGATCAGATAGTTTTTAGCGGGTGAAATGGGATGAAACTATTGTGTGAAAATTGGATAAAAATTTTAGTACACATGTATCTTATATTTTTGTCCTGGTAAACACATCCCAGCAAAAATGTTTGGAAGTAGTGCAATGCAGAGTTATGATTTCAATACATCTTTCGGTGCTATCTACACGGAGTAATGAAAATGCACTCCGCTCGATACATTTTGGAAGCACTCGCTTAAAGATCCCTAGCCAAGCAAGCCAATTTTTTGATCCCTAAAGTCGCAGTCTTTTTTTCTGAACACAAGAAAGATTGTCTAAAATTATAAGAATTTGTTTAAAAAAATAAAGATATACAAACTAAATATACGAACATTGCTGTAATTCATGAGACGCAAATTATTTTTATTATTTTTTTTGGAAATCTGAACTGGAGTTGGAGGAAAAATGAAAAACCATTTGGAAGATGAAGCAATATCAGTTGCGGTGTAACAAAAAGCAGAGCAAGTAAACTCAGTTATGATCAAATTTAATGGAGAGTTTTTATAATTTGTATTAGTGTAATAAAGTTAATATTCTTGTTTACACGAATAAGCAACGTATTTTATTTATTTTGGGATATTTGCAATGGCTTGCATTTTATAGCATCTTTAGACTGCATTTAAATTCAATTCAAAACACTACATCAAAAGCTGTGATGTGGATCGAAAATGGAGTGCATCCTAGCTGTGTGCTGTGAAAGCAAAATGGAGTGCATCCTAGCTGCGCGCTCTCTTGTAAAATTCATAGGTGAATTCATAGGAAAAGATGTACTCCAGCGGCAATTGTTCTAGTGATTTAACTGCATCCGCGGATGCAAACTTTTTGCTGGGATTCCTCCCACGTGAGTTATTTTTATGTTGCTCAGATAACAGAATTACAGCCTAGTATATACTGAAATTCCACAGTTTTAATTGTGTGTATAGTACCCATAGCCACCATAACCACGCTACAATTCGCAGTTATAGTTTAATACTGACAAATATTTTGTCAAGGAAGATGCCAACAATTTTGGATATTGAGCTGATAGTTCTTAGCGGGTGAATGTTTGGTCTATATTTTATTTCTAGGAGCCATATTTCGACAATCTACGAAAATAAACTTAAAAACCAACATGAATATAGCGGTTAGATTACTGAACTACTGCCTAACATATAAGTGGTTTTTTTATTGTTGTGCTTTGCTTGCATGGAACTACATTTATATTCCATGTTACCTTTCTGACCAATTTTGCCAATTTTGTTGATGTTGCTCAGATAACAGAGATACAGCCTAGTATATACTGAAATTCCACAGATTTAATTGTGTGTATAGTACCCATAACCACCATAACCACGCTAGAATTCGCAGTTATAGGACTTGTCTCGGATTGTTTAAATTTTTTTTTTGCTTTTTTTACTTTGTTGCCCTTGTTACTACGGTAAAATTTTGTTGGGGGTCAAAGTCCATTCTTCTTGGGAATTTGGCCCAAAATTTAAAAGAAAACGTAGAGAAGTTATAAGTATTGGGTTTACTTATTTTCTTTGTGTCCGTCGGCACAGCTGACAGATACTTTCTAACTTGTTCAAATAATATGTACCGAAAAAGCCCCGATTGGTCATTATAAAATACGGAAGAAAATACATTACGTTTCCAGTCATGACGGTGTATATATTTATGTAAGTTCTATATCTCCGGTATGTATATCAACTTATGTACGTATGACCGGACTGCTAAAATATGTCGTAATCATATAAAAGAAATTCCTTGGAAAACAGTGCCCAGGTGTAGTGGAGTAGGGTATCACATGATTGGCCCTGTCCGACTGTAACCCTCTCTTACTTGTTTTATATAAAAAACACATTTTCATGTGACAAAATAAATTTTGGAAGCTTCCAACGAAATTTTTAAAGGTTCATTTGTGTGGTATGTGTCATAAACAGTGAGCTTAGTTATTACAAAGAATCCATTCGGGCCATTATCGAGAAATTCTAAGCATGGAGGATAAAATAAAATGCCTTAATAAAATGCCCAACGAAAAAACTTGGTGAAGAGTAAAATATACAAAAATTGTCAAAAAAAAAATACTATTACTTGTGAAACACAGTGAATTTTTCCTTTGCAGAGCACATATATTGAGCAATTTTGTTAAATTAGACTGGGACTTATACTTCTACATAAGCCAACACATTAAGCGAAAATTTTGAATTCTTGTAAGGGAGGTACACAAAGGTGTTGTCCAACATATACCTTTTTGGAACTTGTAGGTTTGGAAGAAATTTTATGATATGCAAATTTTCACCCAATTCAGATACATAATTCGCAAGTTTTCGTGTTCATCATACATTTTAGTTGCTACCGGCAGAGTTTTAGAGATTTTGATCCATTGTCTAATGAAACATGGACTTACTTTGTACCCCAGTAGCAGTAGCCGGGAGCATTAACAATTAAAACGATACGAGACACGTCCTTAAACATCACTTTTTCGAAAATTGAAGAAATTTTGTGGGGGATGGTGCCCGAATGAATGGACCGATATATTTCATTCGAACCTTATTACTAGAAGACCCAGTTGGTCCACGGCATCGGGAAACTCCCTCACAAAAATTAAATTGTTTCGCTAAAATGGTGCAAAGTTTTCATATCCTAATATTTCAAAATATATTTGTCCCTAAGTCGTATCGAAGCAATAGTGTTGCCAACTTTATTGTCTCTTTTAATTTTACGTAAATAAAAAATGAGTTACAGAATTCCACCACCGGTCTACGTCTTCTATTACCTCTGTTACCCTACATACTTATTGATAAAATTACCCAAAAAGTGTAAAAAATCTGTGGTCACCAACTAAATTGGCCAGCGCGCAGCAACTTTGCACATCGCATTACTTCTTCTGAAACGTTAAAGATGAGATCATGATTATAGTTTCCATTAAAACTTTGCGAAAAGTGAAATTAATGGCGTCGAGTAAGAGAAACAATGTTGGAAAAATCTTTTGCAAAGGAAAATGAATATCCACTTAACTAATGTGGTAATACGACTAGTGGCCACTCTGCAAAACAATATTGCATATTTTTTTTGTTGAGAATTGTTTAGCTGTAGGCTTTTCATAAATAAAAATCCAATTTTCTGATTTTGAAGCTTTATTTTCCAATATTTCGATTGGACTCTCCAATCATCTTCAGGGAATTGAAAGATAGTTGTGGTAACTTCTACCAAGAGCTTTCTTCAACTACAGCCAAACAATTCTCAACAACATAAATCGTATTATCAAGGCAAACAATACTCTCATCAATATTGCATATTTTCTTAGGATTTAGTTGATGGTGTTGGCAATTATTTATGGTTAAATAAAGTTAAAATCATTCTCTATTGAAAAGAAGTGGAAAATGCTAACTGAAGTATGTATATCAATTTCATTTAAAAAAGGTCTAACACCAATGATAAATCGATGCTTTATACCCATTCGGAATTGAAAGTACCATGTTACAGTCATTCCATTTCTACCATGCGCACACAAACTTAAAATATGTGAAATCAGGAGGTACCTACCAAAATATTAACCTATATTGATCATTTTCTGCGTGGAGATTTTCTACCCATTTCTATGAACCCGCAACACCTCTTCAACGGTAGCTATATTAAAACGAGCCTATTTACCACAATTCTCTGTAGGCATATTTTATACCCATGTCGAATACTTTATGCAAAATTTCAACCATTTCCATAGGATAATGTGGCTAAAACCAGCAAAAAAGAAAATCGGGTGGTACGTTCCATGGGGGCTAGATCAAAACGTGGATCTTTACACACCATTATTGGCGGGAAAGAGTTGTACCTCCAACGAAGACTAAATACCAAACCAGCAATTTCTGTTAGTCAAATCAGTAGACCTATACCGACAATTGCTGACAGTAATGCTTTATATATCCCCAACGAAGACTATATCCCAAGTTTTAACCATTTCTGTGGGATAATACGGCTAAAACTTTGAAAATCGGGAGGTACATATTATCTATATATATAAAAGAGCTCAGTGAGTGAGTGAGTGAGTGAGTGACTGAGTGACTGACATATCATCGCCCAGACGAAACCGCTGAAGCTAGAATGCTGAAATTTTGACTGTGGGTTGCTGTCGGTGTGTAGGGGTGAGATAAGGCTGGGTGTTTGGAAATTCGACCTAGAAGGGTACGAAAAGTACTAAAAGGTACTAAATATGGTACCCTTTGTATTAGGCAAACGGGAAGAGCTAGAATTCTGAAATTTGGAATGAGGGTAACTGATGGAGAGTTAGAAAGATGCACCAAAGGGTTTTTGGAAATTCGACCTATAAGTGTACGAAAAGTTACTAAATTTGGTACCAATTGTATATTTTGAGCGGATATAGCTACAATCTTCATATTTGGTATGGGAATCAAGGTTGGGAAGTGGTGTTGATAAAAGGAAATGATTTTGGAAGTTCGTACTTATGTGTACGAGTAGTACTAAATGGTACTAAATATGGTACAATTTGGATTTGGGTGAACGGATAGAGCTAAAAACTTGGAATTTGGAATTTAGATTACCGTTTAAGTGTACGATTGAGATATGGGGGTAGTTTTGGAAATTCATACTTATGTGTACGAAAAGTATTAAAAGGTACCAAATTTGGTACAATTTGGATTTAGATAGACATGGAAACCTGAAATTTGGAATTAATATTACTGATGGAGTGAAGAATTTAGGTAGTTTAGTAAATTCTTACTTATGGGTACGAAAAGTAGTAAACGGTACTAAATTTGGTACAAATTATATTTGAGTTAACGGATAGAGCTGGAATCCTGAAATTTGGAATTTAATTACTGTTGGAGTGTAGGATTGAGTTAGTCTTGGAAATTCGTACTTATGGGTACGGAAAGTACTAAATGGTACTAAATTTGGTACAATTTAAATTTAGTTGAACGGATAGAGTTGGAATCCTGAAATTTCGAACTAAGGTTACTGATGGAGTGTAGGATTGAGGTAGTTTTGGAAATTCATACTTATGGGTACGGAAAGTACAAATTGTACTAAATTTGGTACAATTTATATTTGGGTGAACGGATAGAGTTGGAATCCTGAAATTTGGAATTAAGATTACTGATGGAGTGTAGGATTGAGGTAGTTTTGGAAATTCATACTTATGGGTACGGAAGGTACAAATTGTACTAAATTTGGTACAATTTATATTTGGGTGAACGGATAGAGTTGGAATCCTGAAATTTGGAATTAAGATTACTGATGGAGTGTAGGATTGAGGTAGTTTTGGAAATTCATACTTATGGGTACGGAAAGTACTAAATGTACTAAATTTGGTACAATTTATATTTGGGTGAACGGATAGAGTTGGAATCCTGAAATTTCGAATTAAGGTTACTGTTGGAGTGTAGGATTGAGGAAGTTTTGGAAATTCGTACTTATGGGTACGGAAAGTACTAAATGTACTAAATTTGGTACAATTTGGATTTGGGTGAATGGATGGAGCTGGAATCCTGAAATGTGGAATTTAATTACTTTTGGAGTGTAGGATTGAGTTAGTCTTGGAAATTCGTACTTACAGGTACGGAAAGAACTAAATTTGGTACAATTTAAATTTAGTTGAACGGATATAGTTGGAATCCTGAAATTTCGAATTAAGGTTACTGATGGATTGTATGATTGAGGTAGTTTTGGAAATTCATACTTATGGGTACGGAAAGTACAAAATGTAATAAATTTGGTACAATTTACATATATTTGGGTGAACGGATAGAGTTGTTATCCTGAAATTTAGAATTAAGATTACTGATGGAGTGTAGGATTGATGTAGCTTTGGAAATTCATACTTATAAATTTGGTACAATTTATATTTGGGTGAACGGATAGAGTTGGAATCTTGAAATTTCGAATTAATGTTACTGTTGCAGTGTAGGATTGAGGAAGTTTTTTGAAATTCGTACTTATGGGTACGAAAAGTACTAAATTTGGTACAATTTGGGGGAACGAATAGAGCTGGGATCCTGAAATTTGGAATTATGATTACTTATGGAGTGTAGGATTGAGGTAGTTTCGGAAATTCGTACTTATGGGTACGGAAAGTACTAAATGGTACTAAGTTTGGTACATTTTGGATTTGGGTGTACAGATAGAGCTGGAATCGTGAAATTTATAATTAAGATTACTTATGGAGTGTTGCATTGAGGTAGCTTTGGAAATTCGTTTTGCAAATTCGTACTAATGTATACAAAAAATACTAAATCGCGGTTTGGATAAAAGGAAGTAATTTTTGGAAGTTATACATACTATAAGTACTAAATTTGGTACCAGTTTGGTGTTGCATGAAGGGATATATATAGGTGGTATTTCGAATCGTTGTATGAGGGATTGTGTTGGTGTTTAGATACGGATTTTTTGAAGTGCATACAAATTTTAAAATTAGGCTGAGGATTGAATTATTTATTGAGAAATACGAAATGTACTAAATGCTATTAAATTTGACGTTGGGTGTAGCAATGTAGATGCAATAAATTTGGTATTGGGCTAAGGAATAGAAGTGAAATTCTGATATATTACTGATTTTTCAGTTTCATTGTTACAGAGGGTTATACAATAAGTATACTAGAAGTATTAAATAATACTAAATATTGAAGTATTGGTATTTGGTGAATCGGTAAATGAAATTTCTTATGAGGATCACTGTTGAGATTGGATCAGAATGTTTATTTAAATCCGCCTTTGAATATATGAAAGGTTTCTACTCGTACATGTAATACCATTTACATTGGGTGAACAAGTAGAGCTAAAACTGTAACATTTGAGCTAAGGTCCTGGATTTTAAAAATTGTACTGAGTAATGTACTATTGTTTCTAGGTTAACACGAATTCGGTTTCTAAATAATGTACTGAAATCAAAAAGTCAAACGTAACTTTTCAACAAAATTGTTTTTATCTTTGTTGTCTATTCTAAACGTTATTGTAAGTTCATTTGAAAAGGTAGATCTATGCGGCTAATATTTTACAAGAACGTTTTTACATCCTGAGAAAAAAGGCCTAAAATAAAATGTCTCAAAAATTAACTGTTATATAGGGTAACATCTTCTAAATAAAGGTTTTCTACATTTTGATATCACAAATTCCAAAATTCGGTTGGAAAATGTGAATAAAATTTTCAAAATACCCACAACGTTCTAATAAAACATGGACTGGAATTAAAAATGTAGGCCGCTGTTGAAGTGAAGAGGTCTTTTTTTGAAATTCGAACAAAACGTATACGAGCAGTACTTTAAAAAAAATTAATAACAATTCAAATAAGTATTAGTACTTTAAAATTTTCAGTGTTCTCCATATTAAATATTGTTTATTTGTATATTATTCCTTTTCCGCTTATGAAGTGGCGGGCATTTTGCTAGTAAGGACTATAAACATGGACCATTGCCGATAATTCTTTGCAGGAATGCAGTATATCCTTAACGAAGACAACATACAGAATTTATTTATTTTATTTTATTTTATTTTATTAATCCATTTTGTAATAAAAGGCCTAACAGACCATATATACATATTACATAGCTTTCTAAACCTGAGTTATAATAATTCATAAAAAATAACAAGTAAAAAAGTATCAGTCGGCTTTGCCGACAGAGGTATACCCTCAGCATGTGTATATTAAAACAATTTTTTCCCAAAATACGTATGTATTTAGGGGGTTTTAAAAAAATTGGGCGTTAGAACCGACAAAAATGTTGATTAGGATTAAAGATCAAAAGTTTTGCGGAGGAGATACTAAAAGGAATGGATCGACATTGACCGTTATGGAAGTGGATCTCCAGCCACAACATATGGTGTCATAGGGGGTTTTTACACTCTTCGGGCTGTTTGCCCAAGAAGTATGGACTTGCCCCTAAAAAAACTTTTAATATCGTAATTGAGGCAGCGAATGCAAGTTGCTTCAACAAAAATCAAAGTGATTCGATATCAGGTCTTAAAGTGAACTTATCCGAAAATTTTGTGTGGGAGGTACCGGATGGAGTGGACAAATATAGTCCATATTTCAACCTGATCTATATCTGGTAGATATATTAGGATGTGTAAAGTATAGACCAATTCGCCCACTCCCTTCAAGAGTTACCGTACGAACAATTTTTCCGAACATTTTTGAACTTTTGTGGGGAAGGTACCCGAAGGAGTGGACCGATATGGCTTATCTTCAAACTTAAACTATGTTTGGACAAAATATTACTAAGGCCATATTTTGGACCGAATCGGCAGATCCGTTCGAGAGTTATCTTGCGCTCCAACCACCTCACACGGTGTCATAGGGGTTTTTCTGCAACTTTCATGCTATTTTCTCAGGAAGTATGGACTTGCCCCTGATGAAACTTGTACCGTCGAATGTAGGGCAGTGAATACAAGTTGTTAAAACAAAAATCAAAGCGATTCGAGAGATGACCCTAAACTAAACTTTTCCGAAATTTTGTGTGGGAGGTACCCGAAGGAGTGGACCTATTGAGACCATATTGGAACCTCATATTACTCTAGTAGAAAGTTTACGCTATACAAAGTATGGACCAAAGCGGTCACTCCCTTCAAGAGTTATCGTGCGCACAAACTTTCCGAACATTTTCGAACTTTTGTGGGGGAGGTATCGGAAGGAGTGGACCGATGTAGCTCATCTTCGAACTTAATCTAAGTTTGGGCAAACTATTACGAAAGCCAAAATTTGAACCGAATCGGTTCATCCGTTCGAGAGTTATCGTGCGCTCCAGCCAGCAGGACAGACAGACAGACGGACAGACAGACGGACGGACATGGCTAGATCGACTCCAAATTGTCTGAAACACATTTCGTCCAAACATACTTGGGGTCTAAAACCATTATTTCGATGAGGCACATTTTCATCGTATCAAAGTGTATATACCCTCCTTAGCCTAAAGGCTGAGGGTATAAAAAAACGCATTGTACATTCTATGATATGATATATACGTACATATTAATACTAAATAATACATTATCCATTACATTATACATTACATTATCCTGTAGGACAATGCGGGTAAAACCTTCAAAGTAACTGATAAACATCCGGGGAAAAGTTTGTTTAGCCCCAATCAAGAAGATATTGGGGCCCGAACCTAAAAAATACCGAAAATCGGAAGGTACCGTACTATGGCGGCTATATAAAGACGTGGACCTATACCGAAAAATTTGTATACCCATAACGAATACTAAAAACCAAATTTCAGCTATTTCGCTGGGCTATTGAAGTCACCCATCCTTCAAAATGCCGAAAATCAGAAGGTACCGTTCTATTGGGGGCTATATGAAGAAGTGGACCTATACCGACAAATTTCAGGTAGAAAGTTTTATACCCATAACGAATACTAAATACCAAATTTTAACTTTTTCGGTGGGATATTGAGGCCACAACCTTCAAAATACCGCAAATCGGGAGGTACCGCTCTATGGGGGCTATAAAGACATATACTGACAAAATTCGGCTAGAGAGTTTGATACCTCCAACGATGATTTAATACCATATTTCAGCCAATTCGGTGAGATATTGATGCAACGAGCTTCAAAATACCGAAAATCGGGAATTGCCGTTCTATGGGGTCAATGAAGACCAAATACAAATTTTCAGCAATTTCGGTGGGATATTGAGGCCACAATCTCCAAAATACCGAAAATCGGAATGTACCATTCTATGGGGGCTATATCAAAACGTGGACCGATACAGCCATTTTTCAATACCAAACATCCTAGGAGTAATAGAAACTTCCGTATCCAATTAAAAAGTTCTATCTTGATTTCAACAGGCCGACGGACGGACAGACGGACATTGTTAAATAGACTTACAATTGTATGCGGATCAAGAATACATATCGTCACCATAAATGAATGTCAAGCTTCTACGTTAAAAAATAACGATCCCATTCAAGAAAAGGCATATCGGAAAACGGGATAATATTGCAGATTGTAATGACGGATCGCAGAACCAAGCGATTCCGCGATTTTGATTTCGTTACTTATTCCCATTCGTATATGATTGATAATATCCCAAATACTCGCCCTCTTAAGATTAATATTCCATAAAACAGTTTTTCATTTTATAATGTTTTTTCTTTCTCCTGTAAAATTATGATTTTATTAGTTACATCTTTGGGCATTTATAAGGTACCCGACGAATATTTGTATGTGCTACAAACGGAAAGACAAATTTCGTAGTAAACTTCATATTATGGTGGAGAGCATAAAAATAGTATTTGTCTGATGAATAAAAGAAAGTCAATCCCTTTTTCATTGCATTATAACTCAATGATCAATAAAAGCGATCAAACCACCATGTATTCAAGATAATAAATTATTACTAATGGCAAACATTGCGATTGCCTTCATTCCAAGAAACAAAAACCTATATTGTTTTTCTAAAACCACTTCTCTGTGACTAATATGCGTAGGTTATTTATAATATATGTCTCTCACAACTGCTGTCCGATTCTATTGATCCAGCTCAATGATATGGGGAGGGGACCTTTTCGAATAATATCGACCGTGGAATTGATGCTATACAAATTTTCCATAAACGGTACATCCCGATTTGAATCAGGACTATTTAACCCACAGTAGTATTAGGGCGAATCAAATATTTAATGCAAATATTTAAAGAATCAAATATTTAAAGCAAACAAATTTAAAATACAAAATATTCTATATTAAAATAATTCCTTTTCAGAAACTTTTAGGTGAATTCTTCCCTCCTTGTTTCACATTTTCTCCCTGCATTTATATGTTATTCAGCAAGGAATAATATTTTTAAAATCAATAAATGTGGGTCACGTATAAATATTTTCCAAAGAAATGGTTCGTAGCAATGACATTAAGTGTGTATATGCATGATTGCAAATATTTTTTCTCAACACATATGTATATAAGAATATTAGGAATACAAAGCCACGTGCATTATATGCGGTGCACAATTTGTGTACAAATAAAAAGAAAATCGTAAAGTCGACTCTTAGTGTTCTCTTTCTTTTTATAATGAGAACGTTTGCATAAGAACACCACAAATTTATTCAATATAATTTCCATGACTTTGGCAACGGTGCGTAGAATCCTTGAAATATTTTCAATGATAGAAATATAAAAATATTTCGATACAAATGCAAAAAAAAAATATGAGAATTATTTCGTATTCATGATATCACATTACATGCTATAATTAGAAGAACTCTTAAATTGCTTCTTAATTATAGGTTTGCAAGAAATATAGAAGAAATTGTGTGCGGCATTACCCAGCAAAAATATCCATTACAAAACCCGCTACTAACCCATTATTTTAACAAAGGCATATCGCGCGAAATTACCAGTTATTTTTGGCGACTTAAATAAGTAGTTAGTAGTTTTAGTAACTATTTATTAAACAATTTATTTAAGTTGTAAACAAAATAACTACAAATATCGCGCGACATGCCTTTGTTAAAATAATGGGTTAATAGGGGATTTTGTAATGAGTATTTTTGCTGGGCATTAATGATTTTACGTGATCATTGTTATTTAACTACACCCAAAATGATTATATTTGTACCTTTTGTGCTTCTCTTACTTCTTCGATTGTCGTTTTTTTAATTTAAATAGACTTTTACCCAAGTTTTTCCAAAAAATATGATATGCATATTTTAAAAATTTAATTTTTACTGTTTGCAGACAGCAACCAATAATATATACGCATATTTAGTTTGACCACCAACATTTAGAGTTTTGCCAAAATTAAGATTGTTAAATAATCATCACTAAAATGCGCAACAACAATACACATTTTTAGCTTACTCAACAGTGGTCAATGTATCCGCAATGTGCTAAAAAGGTTAAGTAAACGCGTATGTAGTTGTTGAATTCGTATTGTTTCTATAAAAAATGGTGGTATTAATTATGGAACATCGTTCAATATTTTTCTATTAAATTCACACAAAATATTTTGATGTTCATTTATCCATCCATTCACATACCTAAAACCATATGTTTGCAAAAAAAAAAAAAATAAATAAAATAACAAAAAACAAGTAAGAACGGCGTTAAGTTCGGCCAGGCCAAACTTGTTATACCCACCACCACGAGTTGTCTTGAAGTAAAATGGAACAAATAGTTTCCTTTAGTTCATGAAGAAATGCGGCAATTTCGGTAAACAATGTGGCTAACCTTCAAAATACCAAAATTCGGCAGGTACCGTTCTATGGGGACACTGACCTCCCCGTGGTGTCACCTGGGGAGCTGCCTTTAACACCCGTTAAAGGTAGTGAGCTAACATGTGAACCTTAACAAGTAAAAAGTCGTTAAGTTCGGCCGGGCCGAACTTTTTATACCCTCCACCATAAAATAGTCTTAATTAAAATGGAATAATTAGGGTCATTTCACATTTTTAATTGGAACAACTTTTCGACAATGGATAGACTCCTACTGCTTCCCACTATTGCTTAAATTACACTGTGAACACAAATGTTGGGGCAGATATAATTCCTTTTGGAGATGAAAGCCCTTGGTGTGTGTATATTAAAAACCCCGAAGGACAGATGCGCCGTGAGTCGAACTTCCGCGTTATGGCGTGATGAAGTTTTTGCAAGAGACCCTGTAAGCCATCATGAATTAGCATTATATCTTTTTTTGTTGTTTTTGTTGAGCACTTAAGTAACAGTGAATTGTCTCTAACAAAAATTTCATCACGCCATAACGCGGAAGTTCGACTCACGGCGGATCTGTTCTTCGGGGTTCATAATATACTCACCAAGGCCTTTCTTCCCCAAGAAAGGTAGGTGAAAGGTACCACCTACGGGGCTAAATCAAAGAGTCAACCTATCTTTAAATTTTTTGGCAGAAAAGTTTTATAGCTGCAGGGAACTTCAAGAGTCAAATTGAGGGTAGTTTCATCAAAAGAATGTAGACCCTCAAAAATGGACCCATGTTGACGAATTTTAGTGAAGAAATTTCGCGACCACTGAAAATTCCCGAAAATCGGGAGGTACAGTTATATGGGGGGATATACCAAAACATGGACCTTTATTGACGATTATTTTTGAATAGACAAAATTGTAGCTAAAATTCGCAAAATACCGATCATTACAGCTAGTTCGGTTAAAAATTGCAGCTAAAATTATCAAAATACCGAAAATATGGGGGCTATAGCAAAAAATGGACCTATCTTGACGATGCTTTGTTGGAGATGTTTTATGACCACTGAGAACTTCAAATGTCAAATTACAGATATTTCAGTTAAAAACTGTAGCTAAAATTCTCAAAATACCGAAAATTGGGAGGTACCGTTGTATGGGGGCTATACCAAAACATGGACCTATGTTGACGATGTTCTGTGGGAATGTTTCATGACCACTGAGAACCTCAAATGGCAAATTGCAGATAGTTCGGTTACAAATTTTGGCAAAAATTCTCAAAATGCCGAAAATCGGGAGGTACCGTTATATGGGGGCTATACCAAAACATGGACCTATGTTGACGATGCTTGATGGAGATATTTCATGACCACTGAGAACCTCAAATGACAAATTGCAGATAGTTCGGTTACAAATTGTTGCTAAAATTCTTAAAATACCGAAAATCGGGAGATACCGTTATATGGGGGCTATACCAAAACATGGACCTATGTTGACGATGCTCCGTTGGAGATGTTTTATGACCACTGAGAACTTCAAGTGTCAAATTACAGATATTTCGGTTAAAAACTGTAGTTAAAATTCTCAAAATACCGAAAATTTGGAGGTACCGTTATATGGGGGCTATACCAAAACATGGACCTATGTTGACGATGTTCGGTGGGGATAATTTATGACATCTGAGAACCTCAAATGGCAAATTACAGCTAGTTCGGTTAAACATTTTAACTAAAATGCTCAATATACCGAAAATCGGGAGGTACCGTTATATGGGGGCTATACCAAAACATGGACCTATGTTGACGATGTTTGGTGGAGATATTTCATGACCACTCAATGAGCTCGTCGAACTGGCCAAAAATGTGGGTCTAGAAATCAACATAGACAAGACAAAAGCAATGCGAGTAAATAACAACACAAATATGCATATTCACATTGAAAACCAACAAATTGAATACGTATCGGTTTTTTGTTACCTTGGTAGCGTAATGGCAGAGGATGGAGGAATCGATGATGATTTAAAAAACCGACTCAACAAAGCGCGCGCCGCTTTCGGTCGGCTAAAGAAAATATGGCGATCAACACAAATTTCAATGAAGACCAAATTACGAATTTTTAACGCGTGTGTAAAATCCACCCTACTTTATGGTAGCGAAACATGGAAGACTACGTCACATATAATCCAAAGACTTCAGACATTCGTGAACAGATGCCTTCGTATAATTTGTCGCATATTCTGGCCAAACCGAATCACAAACACTGATCTATGGATAATGACAAACGAGGAACCCATAATCCGCCAAATAACAAGAAGAAAATGGAAATGGATAGGCCATACACTACGGAAGCCACAGTACAGCATAGCTAGAATGGCCTTGGAATGGAACCCACAAGGTAGCAGACGTCCTGGGCGACCAAGAAACACGTGGCGAAGAACGGTCCTACATGAAATCGAAAAGCAAAATACAAACTTAGATAATTTAAAACATATTTGTAACGATAAAGTAAGATGGAATTCTTTTGTAGAAGCCCTATGTTCCCAAGTGGAATAAATAAAGGAAAAAAACAAAAAAAAAAAATTTCATGACCACTGAGAACCTCAAATGGCAAATTACAGCTAGTTCGGTTAAAAATTGTAGCTAAAATTATCAAAATACCGAAAATCGGGAGGTACCGATATATGGGGGCTATACCAAAAAATGGGCCTATATTGACGATGTTCCGTGGAGATGTTTCATGACCACTGAGAACCCCAAATGTCAAATTGCTGATAGTTCGTTTAAAAATTGTGGCTAAAATTCTCAAAATACCGAAAATCCGGAGGTACCGTTATATGGGGACTATACCAAAACATGGACCTATGCCCATATCCTTTGGGATATAAGTTTGTTGATCACTAGGAACCCTAAGTGCCACATTATAGCTAATTCGGTATGCAAATGTGGCGAAGAACGTCAAAATACCTCAAATTCGGAGATACCGTTATATGGAGGCTATACCAAAGAGTTGACCGATATAGCCCATCTTGGAACTTGACCTGCCTATGGAAAAAAGTCCCTCGCGTGCAAAATTTCAGCACTCTATCTCAATTATTGCGGACGCTAGAGTGATTACAACAGACGGACAGACGGACATGGCTAGATCGTCTTAGAATTTTATCCTGATCAAGAATATATATACATTATAGGGTCGCAAATGATTAGTTCGATGTGTTACAACAGAATGACAAACTTAATATACCCTCCATACTATGGTGGAGGGTATAAAAACTTGGGTTTGGGCGCCGGGTTAGTAAGCCTTCTCTAGAAAATGCAGCCTACTATGAAAAAACAAAAGAAAAGAAAAACAAATCCCTCTAAAGTTGACAACACCCGCAAACGTTTTAAGGACCATGATCTGCGAATCTGCACCTGGAATGTTCGCACTCTTTATAGAGAAGGTGCAGTTTGTAACGTGACCGTTACAAACGTTCCACCTACCTGTACGCCCGTTTAAGTTTTTTTATTAATATCTCCGCCAAAACAAACCGCACTTCCTTATTTTCATATTTAATGAAATTATTACAATAAGTTAATTTATAAAATAAAACCAATGCTGTTTTTATTCCATACAGCTAAACCCTTACTATCAATAATAATTAATAACATAAAACCAATACTGCGTTTATTTCATTTTACATACATTCCTCTATCATTCCTCAAACATAAAGCAGTTGCCTATTCGACAACACAACCCACCCTAGCATACGATTGGCATCAAAGGCAAACATACATACGCACACCACACATCACTCTTGTTGACAACGCATTTTAATTTCGCATCACCATACATACTGCAGCCACCATGTTAACTTTGATTCTGGTGCATTTTTTGACAACTCGCGCCACATGTGCTTCGCATTCACTTTGCAAACGCATATATATAAGATGTTCAGAATTTCACCATTGAGGGGGGCGAGAACCAGAGTTAGTACAAGTGAAGTGATGTGTGGCTTGACCGCAGTCGTAGTAACCTGTAAGTAACGAGTGTACTTGACCTTATCGTAGCCGGCTACCTGCTCTTTGCCAGCTCAACCGCTCTTTGCCAGCTCAACCGCTCTTTGCCAGCTCAACCGTGCTTGTAGCCAGCTACCCGTTCACCGTCCAACGCTCGTAGCCCGCTACTCGCCCGCACCCAGCTCATCGCTTCGCCCAGTCAACGCTTGTAGCCATTCAGCTCAACGCTTGTAGCCAGCTACCCGCTCACAGTCCAACGCAGGTAGCCCGCTACTCGCCCGCACCCAGCTCATCGCTTCGCCCCGTCAACACTTGTAGCCAGCTACCCACTCGCCGTTCAACGCTAGTTGCCCGCTACTCGCTCGCATCCAGCTCACCGCTTCGAACCGTCACAGCTTGTAGGCAGCTACCCGCTCAACTCTAGTAGCCCGCTACTCGCTCGCATCCAGCTCCCCGCTTCGAACCGTCAACGCTTGTAGCCAACTACCCGCTCGCATCCAGCTCACCGCTTCGTCCTGTCAACGCTTTTAGCCAGCTACTCGCTCACCAGTCAACGCTCGTAGCCCGGTGCTCGCCCGTCACTAATCCACCGTCAACGCTTGCGGTCAGCTACTCGCTCACCAGTCAACACTCTTAGCCCGCCCGTGACCAATTCCCCGCTCAACGCTTGTATCTAGCTACTCGCTCGTAGCCATCTCGTTGCTCGCATCCAGCTCATCGCTCAGCAGCGCTCAACGCTCGTAGCCAGCTACTCGCTCGCCATTCAGCGCTCGTAACCAGCTATTATCTCATTGGGAGACGCTCGTATTAAACCAGAACCAGACTAGTCAACGGCCCAGTGTGACTCCCCAGCGTACCCGTATACCAAAGCAGAGGAACCGAGGGTCCGATCTTCCACCAGATTTGTCCAATTACATATACATATATATAATCATATAGCTATCTGAATTACATTTAAATATCCAACCAAATCTGAAATTCCACTAACGTACTATTCATTACATTAACACCCAAGAGTTAAATAAAGAATTGAACTTATAAAACTCGTGTTATCTCTTAAGGTTTGTGGGTCCTTGAGTTGACCCTGGATACGACTGAGCTTACCTCAGCCTTAGACAAAACAACTCGTTATAAGTTTACGCATTCGCAGATGTACTTGAAAGGTACAAGGCCGACATTACTGCCATACAGGAACTACGATGGATTGGGAAAGGCGTCACAACAACACCTAAAGGTGACGCACTGTATTATAGCTGCCATGACATAAAGCATGAGTTTGGTTGCGGATTTGTTGTTGGTCGGAGGTTAAAACACCTGGTCTCCAGCTTCACACACGTGAATGAAAGACTTGCTACAATTCAAATAAAAGCAAAGAAGACATTCATCGAGCGTGTTGGATGTGCGTTCGTTCCGAGGAGCAAACATAGACTCGGACCACTACCTTGTTGCAGCAAAGGTACGCACCCTGTTAAACGTAGCAAACAAAATACGAACAGACACAACACGAAAGTTAGACAACGGTAAGCTGCAATCACACCAGATAGCCACAGCATATTCCACTCAACTAGCCCAATTGCTTAATCAAAGCACTCCTCATCCCGATAATATATCATCGCAATGGCAAAGTATTGCCCACTCCATGCAAACAGCCGCAAAATCCATACTTGGATACCAGAGACCTCCACTAAGGAATCCATGGTATGATCAGGAGTGTCGTGCTGCTACCGGAGAGAAAAATGCGGCATATGGGGCTACTTTACAATCCGGAGCAACGCTTAGCGCACGAGAGAGATATCTGGAGAAAAAGAGAGAGGAGAAACGTCTTTTCCGCAGCAAAAAGAGAGAGAAGGAAAAGCGGGAGTGTGAAAAAATCTAGATGTACAGGAGCCAAAATGAAGTCCGAAAATTCTACCAAAGAGTGAAGCATCAAACTGATGGCTTTGGTACAGGCACCTCCTCCTGTAGATACCAGCAAGGTAATTTGGTAGCTGATACAGGAAGTGTGCTCAGGATATAGAAAGAGCATTTTTCAAACCTGTTGGTATCCAGCGAAGACGACGAAGATACCACAGATCCAATCCCGGAAGATGGTATTGAATGTATACCGCCCAGCCAAGATGAGGTAAAGGCAGCAATAAACCGGCTGAAGAATAATAAGGCAGCAGGAGCCGATGGCTTACCAGCCGAGCTGTTCAAAACCAGAGGCGACACGCTGATAAGGTGTATTCATCAGCTAGTTACCACCATCTGGCAGGAAGGACGAGTACCCGACGATTGGAACCTGAGTATCCTGTGCCCCGTCCACAAGAAGGGAGATAAGACTGTATGCTCTAACTATAGGGGCATAAGTCTACTCCCGATTGCCTACAAGATCGTGTCAGGGATATTGTGCCAAGGAATAAAGCCTATGGTCAACGAGACCTGGCAAGTCCAGCATTGACCAGATATTTACCCTGCGGCAAATCCTGGAGAAGACCCAAGAGATGCAGGTCGACACCTACCACCTCTTTGTCGATTATAAAGCCTTCGATATCCCACTACGTTCAAAGGTATTTCAGGCCATGTCTGAATTTGGTGTCCCCGCAAAGTTCATTCGGCTTTGTAAAATGACTTTAACTGACACGAGATCCTCAGTTAAAATAGGAAAGAACCTCTCCGAAGAATTTCGTACCAAAAGAGGTTTCAGGCAAGGAGACAGCCTTTCGTGTG
This sequence comes from Musca autumnalis, assembly GCF_047663935.1. NCBI lineage: Eukaryota > Metazoa > Arthropoda > Insecta > Diptera > Muscidae > Musca > Musca autumnalis. The sequence continues at coordinate 146,927,801 of NW_027412088.1, read as the reverse complement.
ATCTCTTCAACATCCTGCTGGAAAAGGTTATTCGAGCGGCAAACGTCAAAATAAGGGCACAATCTACACCAATAGCCACATGCTACTTGCATATGCTGATGATATAAACATCATGGGACGATCAGTAAAAGAAGTAAGAGATACCTTTATGAAGGTGTAAGTAGAATCTGCTAAAGTGGTTGTGGCGGTAAACGGCAGGAAGACTAAGTTGATGGTGTCGACGCGCAATGCGTCCATAGAGATCGGGCCAACTGTTGACGTTGGTTCCTACAATTTTGAGGTAGTAAAAGACTTCGTCTACCCCGGCACCGCCGTAAACACAACAAACGACATCAGTTGTCAAATAAAAAGAAGAATTGTATTGGCTAACATATGCTACTTTGGCTTAAGTAAGCAGTTTTAAAACAAAGCCACATCTCGTCAAACAAAAAATAACGCTTTACCAAACACTGATACTATCCGTGCTGATGTATTGTTCCGAAGCCTGGGTACTTGCGCAAGCAGATAAGGCCGTGTTTGGTGTTTTTGAGAGAAAAATTCTTCGAAAGATCTATTGACCAATCTGCGTTGACGGGGAATATCGACGTCGCATGAACCACGAGCTGTATCTGCTATACAACGACATCAATATAGTTAAAGGTATTGAGATGCAACGATTGCATTGGCTATTCCATATCATAAGAATGAGCGATGATGAACCCGCTAAAAAGGCATATAAATATGAGCGGCTTGGCGGTGCACTCAGAATTGGCAGGCCAAAGAATAGATGGCGCAAGCAAGTGGATGAAGAAATGACAAGGCGCGGTATTCCAGAAAGAGAAGCAATAAACAGAGAGAAATGGAGATCTTTTCTTAGTTCGGCCTATAGAACAAATGTTCTGTAATGGGCCAGCTAAGTAAGTAAAGTGCCTAAAACCTTAAATATAAATAAAGACCTATACTGATATTTCTCTTCTGGAATATTTTATTACCGCCATGGAAGACTAAATAAAAATATTGACCCGTACCGACAAATTTCAGCCATTTCGATGGAATATTGAGGCCATAACCTTCAAAATACCGAATATTGGGAGCTACCGTTCTATGGGAGCTACATGAAGGCGTGGGCCTGTATCCACAAATTTCTGGGGGAAGTTGTATACCCCTAACAAACACTAAATACAAAATTGCACCTATTTCGATGGGTTATTGTTGCCAAAACCTTCAAAGTATCGAAAATCGGGAGGTACCGTTCTATGGGGGCTATATAAGGGCGTGAACCTATACCGACAAATTTCTGGGGAAACGTTTTATATCCACAACGAAGACAAAATACCATGTTTGAGCCATTTCGGTGAAATTTTGAGGCCAAAACTTTCAAAATACCTAAAATCTGGAGGTACCGTTCTATAGAGGCTATATAAAGGCGTGGACCCATACCGACAAATAACTGGGGAAAAGTTTTGTACCCCCAACGGAGACTAAGTAACAAATTTCAGCCATTTCGGCGTGATAATGAGGCTAAAACCTTAAAAACATAGAAATATGGGGGTACTGTTCTGTGGGAGCTATATCCAAACGTGGGCCGATATAGCCCATTTGCAATACCAAACATCCTAGGATTAAACTTCTATACCAAATTACAAAGCTCTATCTTCAAAATTGCGAGCTGTATCTTGATTCCAACAGACGGACAGACAGTCGGATATGGTTATAGCGACTTAGAATTTTACCCTGATCAAGAATTAATTATACCCTCCATAATTTAATTATACCCTCCATAATATGGTCCCTGCCAGTAATTGGAAGTGAGTTTATTAAGACGTCATTCCGGAGGCACGCCAAGGAAGATCGTTGGTGAATTACACAAACAATTTCTTTAGCCTTATTATGATTACCTTTTATCGCGTATGCCGACACTTCGGAGTGACTTCTGAGTGACTTCCAAGGCTATTGTTTACATTTATTTCATAATTCAACACATTTGGACAAATATGGAACATTTTCTATCTGATGATATGAGACGGTGGTGCAGTGGTAAGCATATTCGCATTGCACTTTGAAGGTCCGGGTTCACTTCCCCAGTCAGGCAAGAAACAACATAACATTTTTAAAACAAGTAAGCCCAGGCTATAGTAGGACAGGACCGACAATGTGATACCCTACACCTTTACCACTGGGAACTAGCTTTTCACAAATCAAAATTTCTTTATAGAACAAATAAACTTATTGTAAGAAATAACTTTGTGGATTCTGGTACCGTATCGCACCAAGCTTAAATAATAATATAATAATTGTTTCATAAGCATCTCAGAAGGGACAAGGGAGACTTCTCTCATATCAATGAGTGAGTGTACCCCGATTCATATTCGCTAAATGATATAGGACCCGAAGCTTATCTCCGAGTCCGTTTGTAGAAAAGTTTTATATGGCTGAAATACTCAGAAAATGTCGCAAACCTTACTGAAGGATATTTTGCCTCCGTTGAAAATAGATTTTGCTTGGGGAATGTGGTTCTCTACACAAAACACATTATATATTAAGCAGTAGGCCCGTCATCTAACAGACACGTGATTGCAATTTGCATCAGGGGGAAGATCAGAAGTTATATTTCCATATGTAGTCTACTTTGCCGGCATATGCCCTCTAGGAAGTAAAATATAGACCAAAAATATTTTTTTTGTATTTTTCATACAAAAGTAATGACCCATTTCACCCGCTAAATAATATCAGACCATCATCCAAAATTGTATGCATCTTCTTCTGCCAATTAAAATAGCTATCTATTCTGATGTGAAACCGACCTCCATACCAAATTTCGTGACGATCTATCCATAATTATAATGTACAGACGGACACACGGACGGACGGACACTCATCTCAAAATCGCTTTATCTCGCCTAGATATGAAGATTGGTATACCACATTGGGGGTCTCCGACGAATATTACGCGGTGTTACATGATTTTTTTCTAAAACAGACTTATAATACCCTTTCCATATAGTGGTATAGGGTATAATGACAAAATTAATGTTGCCGGAAATTCCAAAGAATAAATTCTATAAAAGAGCGTACTGAAACAAAATAAAAATAAAACAAGTAAAAAAGCATTAAGTTCGGCCGGGCCGAACTTTTCATACCCTCCACCATAAAATATTCTGAACTAAAATGGAATAATTACTTTTCATTCCTGTCCCCAACTTTAAGTGGGTACTTTAAAATGTCAGATAATGTTTATGTACATTTATGCTTCATTCGGGAGGCCCTTTTTTATGGTGCCTATATCTAACTATGTATGTTGACAATTTTTGGTGGGCTAGAAATTGGGAGGTACTGTTATATAGGGCTTATAATGAAACATGGGCCTATGTTGACAGTTTTTGATGGGAGCCTTTAATGTCAAATAACTCCCAATTCGGTTAAAAAAATTAGCTAGAATCTTCAAAATATCGAAAATCGGTACATAACGTGGGAACTTAAAGTTTCATTAACAGCTAGGTTGGAGGTATCTGGGCTATACGAAAATATGAACTTAAATGAACCGTTATATGGGGGCTATACCAAAACGTGGACCTATGTCCACAAGTTTTGTCATATAAGTTTATTGACATTTAAGAACTTTAAATGTCAAATTATAGCTACATCGGTCTGAAAATGTAGCTACAAACGTCAAAACACCGCAAATCGGGGGTACCGTTATATGGGGGCTATACCAAATCGTGGACCTATGTCCACAAGTTTTGTTATATAAGTTTATTGACTCTTAAGAACCCTAAGTGTCAAAATATAGCTAAATCGGTCTGAAAATGTAGCTAAAACTGTCAAAATACCGTTAATCGGGGGGTACCGTTATATGGGGGCTATACCGAAACGTGGACCTATGTCCACAACTTTTGTTATATAAGTTTATTGACATTTAAGAACCCTAAATGTCCAATTATAGCTACATCGGTCTGAAAATGTAGCTAAAAACGTCAAAATACCGCAAATCGGAGGGTACCGTTATATGGGGGCTATACCAAAACGTGGACCTATGTCCACAACTTTTGTTATATAAGTTTATTGACACTTAAGAACCCTAAATGTCAAATTATAGCTATATCGGTCTGAAAATGTAGCTAAAAACATCAAAATACCGCAAATCGGGGGTACCGTTATATGGGGGCTATACCAAAACGTGGACCTATGTCCACAAGTTTTGTTATATATGTTAATTGACACTTAGGAACCCTAAATGTTAAATTATAGCTACATCGGTCTGAAAATGTAGCTAAAAACGTCAAAATACCGCAAATCGGAGGGTACCGTTATATGGGGGCTATACCAAAACGTGGACCTATGTCCACAACTTTTGTTATATAAGTTTATTGACACTTAAGAACCCTAAATGTCAAATTATAGCTATATCGGTCTGAAAATGTAGCTAAAAACATCAAAATACCGCAAATCGGGGGGTACCATTATATGGGGGCTATACCAAAACGTGGACCTATGTCCACAAGTTTTGTTATATATGTTAATTGACACTTAGGAACCCTAAATGTCAAATTATAGCCAAATCGGTCTGAAAATGTAGCTGAAAACGTCAAAATACCGTAAATCGGGGGGTACGTTATATGGGGGCTATACCAAAACGTGGACCGATATATCCCATGTTCGAACTTGATCTTCCGACGGCTAAAAAAATGGTATTCCCCAATTTTCAGCGAAATCGGTCAACAAATGCGACCTGTATGTTGCCAACGGACGGACGGACGGACGGACGGACGGACGGACGGTCATGCATAAATCGACTCAGAAAGTGATTCTATGTATATCCCTAGAAGGAACTATGGGTCTATCTCGCTTCCTTTTGTATGTTACATACAAATGCACTAACACATAATACCCCTTACCACATAGTGGTGTAGGGTATAAAAATTAAAAAAAAAATATTTGTATGCGTTGACCATAGACAATGTGTTTATCTGCATGTGTGCGCGGTTATATGAAATATGTCCAGTCATAAAAGACATTATTTGTGTTTAAACAAAAAAGAAATGAAAATGGAATTTTCCCAAAATCGTGAAATATGCATGTGTATGACATATCTATGTACGTAAAAACACACGACGCACAAATATGCATCAAGAAGAATAGAGTAACACTCTGCAACTCGAAAATTATTAACCATATTCTGACACCGCAGTGCGATAGAACACCAAAAATGAGAAGACACGTGTCTTGCCGTTTTTCCCTATCTCATCAACTTTTGCGGTTAAAGGCCTCCAAAGGTTTGAGGCTTTGATGTAAAAAGGGTCGTTTAGTGAGGACTATATCTTCCATACCGTTAGGAAATATGAATTTATCTCAGAGGCAAAGTTGTAGCTCTTGTCTTAAAAAAACACAAATTGTGAACACATATAATCCATCAAGCTTCATCTGCCAGGTCAAAATCGCCATTGTCAAGTTTCTTTTAAAATTTTTTCTCAAGTTTTTTTATACAGCTTTCAAACCGATCAAATTTGAAGCAAACAACCAACTACGAAAATATACCTCAGATCTCAATAAACATCTTTCTAGAAGAAACGGATTTTAATGGTCAAAATAGCAAAACAATTGCGATTTTTATCCTCTTTTCTAGGATTCTGCTCCATAGATATTAAACCGTTCAAAATTCAAGAAAACAATCAACCACAATACCGTAGCAAAGGCATCAATAAACAACTTTCTGGAATATGCGAAATGTCTATGAACGGTTCTTAATGGTAAAAATAGCAAAAATCCTTTGGAAAATATCCAATTTGTATCATTTTTTCTCCGACTCTGGTCCAAAGATACGCAACCGCCGAAAAATTAAGGATACCGTCAACCACAAAAATGTACCTAAGATTTCAATAAACAACTTTTTAGAACATATTAAGATTTTAGGAATGATTCTTAGGGCTGAAATTCACGAACAATTAATTTTTTTTAACATTCCCTCTGCTCAGGTTTGGAAACAACAAACTGTTAAAAACTCAAGGAAATTTGAAATGTTTGTTATTACGGACATGAACAGAATGAGCTTGAAGAATCGTTCCTAGAATCTTCATTTTTTCTAGAAACTTGTTTGTTGAAATCTAAGGTACATTTTTGTAGTTAACTGTATTCTTAATTTTTGGGGGTTGAGTATCTTTGGACCAGAGTCGGAGAAAAAAGTATAAAAATTGGATATTTTCAAAAGATTTTTGATATTTTTACCATTAAGAACCCTTCATAGACATTTCGCATATTCCAGAAAGTTGTTTATTGAAGCCTTTGATACACTATTGTGATTGATTGTTTTCTTGAATTTTGAACGGTTTAATATCTATGGAGCAGAAGCCAAGAAAAGAGGATAAAAATCGCAATTGTTTTGCTGTTTTGACCATTAAAACCTGTTTCTTCAGGGTTGGTATATTCTAGAAAGATGTTTATTGAGACCTGAGGTACATTTTTGTAGTTGGATGTTTGCTTCAAATTTGATTGGTTTGATAGCTGTATAACAAAACTTGAGAAAAATGTTTTTCCTATTTTAAAATATTTAAAATGTTCTAGCAATAACAGTAGGTTAATTGTTAATACGTATATTGACATTTGAAGAATTTCCCTTTTCGTATCAAAGGATATAAATACAGCAACGCAGCAACAATATTAAATTTAAACACTTTAATTGAAATTCTACATTAGAAATTCTTGAAGGGTGTCAAATACAAATGTTTTAACCCGCAGATAATCCCCAAGCTCATGATTAAACCCTTATAAGATCTTAGAGATATCATAGATCTGCGATTTTCTGAAGTGAATAATTTTTTTTTTTTTATTAAAGTTTCCAAACTTATCGTGTCTTGAAAAAGTCGAATTCGGTAATAAATAATAAATACTCATAACTTCTTTTACATGCGTGGAAATTTTTGAAACCCGATTTTTGAAAAAGTTGAAAATTTCGGTTAAACGAAAACCGTTTTGTTTGAAAAAACCGTTTTTTTTTTGTACACCCTAGTTTAGTTATCCTTTTACATTTTTTTAAAAAATCAACGATTATTTGTCCTGCGGTCCTTTTAAAAATATTTTTTAAAAATCCACGATTATTTGCCTGTTTGTCCATTGAAAAATAATATTTAAAAAATGTATCTTTATTCTTCTGTTCGTCCTTGGAAAACTTTTTCAAAAAACCGCTCAATTGGTCCTCGGAAAATATTCTTTAACAAATCCATTTTATTGGTCTGGAAAATATTCATTAAAAATCCATGTTTATTGGTCTGGTGTTCCTTGGAGAGTATTCTCTGTAAAACCCACGTTTATTGGTCTTGTGGTATGGGGAAAACTAAATATTCCTTAAAAAATCAAGATTATTATTGGTTTGGTGGGCCTCCCCCCTGGCTACGTCGGTGGTCCATGGAACATTTATTTACTTTATTAAATATGTTGGACGATTATCTTTCGTTCATAAATATTTGTAGCATATTAAAGAAACTGTAATTCAAATATCACACCTAAATGTATTCACCATAGACCCATGAATTGCTTAAGGTAATAATAAGCAATGAGTCAACTAAAACTTGGACTATTTCATTGGGGTAACGTTAAATGGTTGTTGGTACTTGATCTCATTTTAGTTGACACAACCCTTTACAATGCACACACATAGCATCTAAGTATGTACATATTTGTATATTCACTAATTATAACATCTAACCCTTGAAGATTTATGAGTACAAAATTAGTTCATACATAATAATGAAATTTGGGTTATTATAATTATTATAACCTTCTTCACACATGCGACCATTGGGTGGCGAGGACGACAGAACCAGAAGTTGTTGGTTAGACGCAAGGCATAGTTGTAGTAAATGTCTTGGTTTTTATAGTTTAAATAAAGTTTTGGAGTCTTAGATCTTAGGTGTAAATTTGTTGAAGGGCATGTTTGTGTATAAGGTATAATTAGCCAATTTATATTAGAATATATAATGTACCCATTTAAACTAACAATAATGCAAGTGTAGTTTTAGATGCCACTTATAACCACAACATCTACATCCTTCAGCAAAATGTATATAGTCTGCCTCGTTTTTAAAATTATATTCTCTTGGAAGTATGCGGTAACACTTGTGTTGTAGGTAGTGTAAGTTACCTTACACTTAGCAAAGATTTCAAGGAGGTAAAGGGTATGATAACTAGACACAAAGTCATGGGCGATGTCACTAGTTAACAAACTGATGGAAGGCACTTTAATACGAATTTTTCAGAAAATGAAAGGTTATACGAGCAGTATAAAAATATGTATGATGTATTCCATAAAAAAGACGTGACGTGGTATTATAGTGAGCTCTCGCTCTCCGTACTATGGTAGCGAGTAACCAAATTTGGAAGATAATGCGAATTTATAATGGACCGACTTCACTATCTCTGTCACTTGTGTAAGTGCAGTTTTGGTTAAATTTTTTGTTAAATATTCAGTACTTTTATGGTAAACCACGTGATATTCTAGCCCATTCCACTAGAATAACATTGAACAATGGATCAAAAGAAAATGTAATTTAGCTAGTATTAGCAGGAACTTCCACTTCACTTGAGTTCAGAATAGACACATACAGTTAGGCAACAAATGTATTGCACACACTAACATTGTAAAAAATGTCATATTAATTGTTCGTTTATAGCAACAAACTATGTAAAAACTATACGGTTTTTGTGTTCTCAAAACAACATTCCGTCAAAATATACAAAGATTAATTTTTTGTTCTATTACAAATGCGGACTAAAATAAGAATTATCTACATCTTGGGGGTGACAATAAAAGAATTGCAAAAATTAACAAATCTATTGTTACTTGCAAAATCACCAAAGTAGTGTTCCTCAGTAAGTGGTTAATCCACTTTGGACATTCATTGGAGCTTTAATGAGCTTAGTTAACCCAGAATTAAGGCTCGGCATGTTCCTCTCTAATTGTACTGGTTACCCAATTTTTAGTAAATCTTGATCCTTCGTGGAGGGGGCCTTTTTCGAGTTTTTATACCCTACACCACTATGTGGTAAGGGGTATTATGTGTTAGTGCATTTGTATGTAACATACAAAAGGAAGCGAGATAGACCCATAGTTCCTTCTAGGGATATACATAGAATCACTTTCTGAGTCGATTTATGCATGTCCGTCCGTCCGTCCGTCCGTCCGTCCGTCCGTTCGCAACATACAGGTCGCATTTGTTGACCGATTTCGCTGAAAATTGGGGAATACCATTTTTTTAGCCGTCGGAAGATCAAGTTCGAACATGGGATATATCGGTCCACGTTTTGGTATAGCCCCCATATAACGGTACCCCCCGATTTACGGTATTTTGACGTTTTCAGCTACATTTTCAGACCGATTTGGCTATAATTTGACATTTAGGGTTCCTAAGTGTCAATTAACATATATAACAAAACTTGTGGACATAGGTCCACGTTTTGGTATAGCCCCCATATAATGGTACCCCCCGATTTGCGGTATTTTGATGTTTTTAGCTACATTTTCAGACCGATATAGCTATAATTTGACATTTAGGGTTCTTAAGTGTCAATAAACTTATATAACAAAAGTTGTGGACATAGGTCCACGTTTTGGTATAGCCCCCATATAACGGTACCCTCCGATTTGCGGTATTTTGACGTTTTTAGCTACATTTTCAGACCGATGTAGCTATAATTTAACATTTAGGGTTCCTAAGTGTCAATTAACATATATAACAAAACTTGTGGACATAGGTCCACGTTTTGGTATAGCCCCCATATAACGGTACCCCCGATTTGCGGTATTTTGATGTTTTTAGCTACATTTTCAGACCGATATAGCTATAATTTGACATTTAGGGTTCTTAAGTGTCAATAAACTTATATAACAAAAGTTGTGGACATAGGTCCACGTTTTGGTATAGCCCCCATATAACGGTACCCTCCGATTTGCGGTATTTTGACGTTTTTAGCTACATTTTCAGACCGATGTAGCTATAATTGGACATTTAGGGTTCTTAAATGTCAATAAACTTATATAACAAAAGTTGTGGACATAGGTCCACGTTTCGGTATAGCCCCCATATAACGGTACCCCCCGATTAACGGTATTTTGACAGTTTTAGCTACATTTTCAGACCGATTTAGCTATATTTTGACACTTAGGGTTCTTAAGAGTCAATAAACTTATATAACAAAACTTGTGGACATAGGTCCACGATTTGGTATAGCCCCCATATAACGGTACCCCCGATTTGCGGTGTTTTGACGTTTGTAGCTACATTTTCAGACCGATGTAGCTATAATTTGACATTTAAAGTTCTTAAATGTCAATAAACTTATATGACAAAACTTGTGGACATAGGTCCACGTTTTGGTATAGCCCCCATATAACGGTTCATTTAAGTTCATATTTTCGTATAGCCCAGATACCTCCAACCTAGCTGTTAATGAAATTTTAAGTTCCCACGTTATGTACCGATTTTCGATATTTTGAAGATTCTAGCTAATTTTTTAACCGAATTGGGAGTTATTTGACATTAAAGGCTCCCATCAAAAACTGTCAACATAGGCCCATGTTTCATTATAAGCCCTATATAACAGTACCTCCCAATTTCTAGCCCACCAAAAATTGTCAACATACATAGTTAGATATAGGCACCATAAAAAAGGGCCTCCCGAATGAAGCATAAATGTACATAAACATTATCTGACATTTTAAAGTACCCACTTAAAGTTGGGGACAGGAATGAAAAGTAATTATTCCATTTTAGTTCAGAATATTTTATGGTGGAGGGTATGAAAAGTTCGGCCCGGCCGAACTTAATGCTTTTTTACTTGTTTTTTTCTTGAAATGGACCCAACAATTTTATAAGGGTTGATACCAGGACTTTGGCCCGAGATATTTACTAGTTTTGTGTTATTATATTACATCAGCAATCTACACAAATAAAAGTAATATGTCACGATCTGGCCTTTGGTGGTAGTTGAACTTGTTCGAGCATTCTGGATCCCTTTTACTGACTTTCAGAATAATGAGTAGTAAACATTTTCTAATTATGTCAGTGTGGATGTCTTCCCAATCATTATATGGTCTCAGGCGTCTTTTATCTGTATGAAGACCCTCCATGACGGTTTTTTTATCACTGAACTTTATCACAATCAATACTGTTAGTCCATGATTACCCGCAAAAGTCATAAAAATGCATAATGGCTACAAAAATTTGCAAAAATTATAGTTTTATAGTACTGTTTTTCCCTTTGCAATACATTTATTGTCACTTAAAAGTAGTAGATAATTTTTATTTTAGTCCGTTTTTTTATAAATTGCAAATAAATATTGTATATTTTGACGGAATATTGTTTTGAAACCAACAGCAAGAGATTTGCACAAAAACCCGTATAGTTATATCCTACACCACTATGTGGAAAGGGTATTATAAGTTTGTTTTGGCAAAAATTCATATAACACCGCGATATATTCATCGGAGACCACCAATGTGGTATAGCATTACCAAATTAAATGAAACCTTTTCCAAATTGAATGAAACTTTTTCCAAATTGAATGAAACCTTTTCCAAATTAAATGAAACCTTTTCCAAATTAAATGAAACCTTTCCCAAATTAAATGAAATCTTTTCCAAATCAAAGGTTTCATTTAATATATATTCATCGGAGACCACCAATGTGGTATAGCATTTCCAAATTAAATGAAACCTTTTCCAAATCAAATGAAACCTTTTCCAGATTGAATGAAACCTTTTCCAGATTGAATGAAACCTTTATTTCTATTAACAGAAAAAGCCAGAATATTTTGAAAAGGGAAAGAAATAAAAAAATTATATGGGTTTTCAAAGATTTTTTACTTAAATTCTAATCTTAAGTAATGACATAAAAGTGTAACTCGCTGCATGTTTTGCTTTTTTGAACTTAAACATTTCATAATTTTTGGGCATCAATTAAGGTTATAGCGAAATAATCCTGAAGAGAGAATTAAGTTTTAAAAAATTGCTAATAATAACAGGGGCTAATTGTATTACCTAATAAAGTGGTTCACGATTTGCTGCTTGTGGAATTTTCAATGGACATACTCATTACATAATTGGAGCAGTGGAGATTAGAATTTATTTAAAAAAAAAACGTTGAAAACCCATATAATTTATATTTCTTTCTCTTTTCAAAATATTCTGGCATTTTTCTTTCAATAAAAATAAAGGTTTCATTCAATTTGGAAAAGGTTTCAGTTGATTTGGAAAAGGTTTCATTTGATTTGGAAAAGGTTTCATTTGATTTGGAAAAGGTTTCATTTGATTTGGAAAAGGTTTCATTTAATTTGGAAAAGGTTTCATTCAATTTGGAAAAGGTTTCATTTAATTTGGAAAAGGTTTCATTCAATTTGGAGAAAGTTTCATTTAATTTGGAACCGCTATATATCTCGACTAGATATAGCGATTTTGAGATGTTTGTCCGTCCGTCCGTCCATCTAACCATTATAAATTGTAATCAAACTCCAGGCCGCAATTATAGACCGATCGTCACGAAATTTTACATGGAGGTCGGGTTCAGACCAGAATAGACACCTATTGTTATTGGTGATGATCGTGAAATATTTTGCGGGTGAAATGGACCAAAAATATTATTTTTATCCAATATTGCAGCTGCTCTGTAGGTTTGGTCGTAATAATAGTCCGATCACCTCGCAATTTTAAATAAGGTAATAGTATATGACAAAGAAGCTTTAGAGGGTTAGATGGGCGTCAACTTTTGTGTGAAAATTTTTAATATAAAGCTAAAATCTTTATTTCTGGAAGACACATTCCGGGTATGTAAGCTGTACTGGGAAAAGGAACTCTTGACCTTCCTATTGATGCCAATTTTGTTGGTACACATTGTCAGATAACAGAGTTACAGCCTAAAATATCCAGTTATTTGTTCGTAGTGTAATCATAAACACGCTATAGGTCGCAATGGTAGCGCAATAGTCACGAAATTTTGCACGAGGTAAGAGTTTAGGTAGAAGAAGATGCCTATACTACTACTATATATACCACTACTTTTGTATGAAAAATAAAGAAAAATCCTTTGATTGCTTGAGTTGGAGTATTCCCCCAATGGCTCAACTTCATCTATTACCCTTTATTACAGAGACATATACCGCCAAAGTAGCCTACATATGGAAAAAGAACTACTGACTTTTCCCCTGATGCAAATTGCAATAATATGTCTGCTAGATAACGGGGCTGCTGCCTAATATATGATGGTTTTCTAATGCAACATTATTAGTATTAATTTTGGGGGCTCAAAGTTCGAAGTAGCAGAAATTGATTGGGCAATTTTGTTGATTCTAATCCCGACAACAGCTGAAAAGAAAGGAATTGACATAGAATCGATATTTTAACCCGAATATGCCGACGGGCAAACTAATGCAGCAATTTTCATGTTTTTTTTTTTTCAAAATACTGAAATTCTGACTGATAATATTACAAAACTGAAGAAAAATTAAATAAAAATATTTTCTAACTTGGATTTTAAGGCCCTACTAAATGTAGTACACTTGACATATACGTATGCAAAAGACAAATCGTCGGTGTCATGCTTAAGTGTTCCATACGCCATTTGCCTGATTCGAGAAAAACTCCAGTTAATGCTTAAGGCCATACAGGATAAAAATGGTGCAATAATCCAATACTTTAAGAGCTCAGTTCTACTTAACTATACCGCTAGAATATATCAGTAGTTTATTTTAGTCAGATATCTGTGACAGCCTAGAAGTTATGGCCAATATTTATAATTGCAAAAAGTTGCTGAATTGTTCCATTGAATCTCTTTTCATGTTTTTGGCAGTTTGTGTCACATGGAACAGGTTTTGTCACATTTCAACCAAAACACTTTTTATTAATCGTGTTCCACCTCCCTTGTACTGTGCTACTATGGAGTTTAAAAATCTCATAAAAATACAATAAGGACCATAATTTTAGGTTTCCTTAACACTTATTTAAGAGATTGCCTCCACTTATCACTAATTTTTTGTGGTAAAAATTTCGATCGGACAAAACGGATTGATATTTTGCATTTCTAAGGTAACATAATACATATTTTTCTTATAATACCATTTTTGTAGTCGGTGTCCACACTAGTTTAAAGTCGAATGGACGTTTTTGCGTATATTTTTGTGGACTTGCATCAAAATTTTGTCTTTAAACTAGGGATTTTTTGTTTAAACGATTGATAAATTTTCGTTTTCATATAAAAATACGATATTCAAAAATATTTGGATTTAGAAACTACTAGCCGGACCGGTCCGCCTTGCTGGCCCTTAAAACAGTTTTATGTTACCTTTTCTTAAGTAAATTATATTTTTCTTGCATCACAAATTATTCGGGAACTGCAAGTGACTATAAATAAAACATCTTCGGAAATGTTGGCGTCTATATGAAATTTTGGCGGTATGTTAACTGATGACTTGAGGCATGCATTTATTTCATCTGCTGGAATAGTATAACTGAAAGTGTTTGTCTGAAATCTAAACGTGAATTGCTCTTAAATCCTTCAAGAATCGTTCTAAAGCTTCTTGGGTATTTTTATGTGCCATCGTACATTCGTTCCAGATGATTCTATTTAATATTGCATGTGTTCAATTCAATCAAAAGAATGTACAGTGGAAACTTGAGGGTCGACTGTGTCGTCCTTGTACCTTCTTATATTGTATACCTGATAAAGATATAGCTATCGATATGTTGCCTTCTAATTTAAAGACTAGCTTTCCAATAAGATCAAAGCTTCGTTATGCATAACATCTGGTATTTCCATTGATTTGTAACATATTTCATAAATTGGGAGTGATCGGGTCTTAATGCTAAAATGTGTAACACGGGTTGGGAAAACGGACACGTTCGTAAGTTTATATAGCCTATTTCCGCCAGTGGCCAACCCTGTACATAATCTGAAAATGAATTGGAAATAGGTTCAGAAGTTTTGGAGATATAACGTATTTAAAAAATAGGGGTGCTAAAAGTGTTTTAAAATAAGAAGGGCATGGGGGAGGTACCCTGTCCCCTCCGATTAAAAAAATTTCAATTCAAAACAATTTATAGCCTATTTTCACCACGGGTGTTCATGGTGGGCCATCGCTGTACATTCTCGGAAATTTTAAAGAAAATGTGCTCAGTACTTTCAGAGATATAACATACTTAACAAAGTGGGTATGGTCGGTTCTTTAAGCCCTAAATAAGTAACTAGGGTCGGAGATTCAACCACCGTTGTCTCGCAAATTTATTTTTTAAACCATACGTTAGTAAGTTTTGTTGCAAAGACAGAGTTTTAATAAAATAGGGCAAAGGTGAGGTACCCCGCCCCCGCAGAAATTCAACAAAATATATAGCCTATTTTCACCAGGGGTCATCACTATCCACTATCTGAAATTTTCAAGAAAATCGGTTTAGTAGCTTTGGATATGTATATTAAGCATGACACCGACGAAATGTAGTTTTATTATGTTTGGGGCATAGTCACTGGAGAATTGAGTAATAACTTGCACCAAATCAACATTAAATTTTTTTAAACAATTCCAGGGTTTTTGTTAAAATTTCCTGATCACATGCTGAAATTTTGGCTGACTTCTGTATTTTTAGTTGCTTTACAAATGACTGAAAATCTGCGAAGTATTATGTTTCTTAACGCCGTTGCCATTAACAACTACGAAGCTACGTGTTTCAAAACTTGTATCATTTTTATTTCTGATACATTACTTGCATTTTCGAAGAACAATGTATGGGTTTGCTACTGGAATATTTTGACGAAGTTTTAACAACACAAAGAAATGACAGAAGTCAGCCAATAGCATCGATGTCTTCTAGATTTTGCTTCGCTCTTTTTACTGACGTATCAAGCCGTCAGAAGAGCAAAAGCAAGATCTGTTACAATAA
The DNA here is from genome assembly GCF_047663935.1 of Musca autumnalis. Taxonomy (NCBI): domain Eukaryota; kingdom Metazoa; phylum Arthropoda; class Insecta; order Diptera; family Muscidae; genus Musca; species Musca autumnalis. Next base: position 146,911,908 of record NW_027412088.1, on the reverse strand, counting down.
CTCAAGTGCAATATCGTCATCGCTATCCGAAAGAGGGGAATACAAATTTCAAAAAAATCAGCTTCAACTTTTAATAATGAAGGAGATAAATTTTTAAAAATTCTCTTCATCTACTACAGGATCTTCATCTATGATGTAATAAGGAGGGCTTCTATAAAAGTTTCTGGCCTAATAATGAAAACGCGAATATTTATCATCAAAAATAGTTTTGTTGTTTTCTAAAGTATTCTCCATCATGATTTATACACTTTTGCCAGCGCTCATGCCAATTGTTCAAGCACCTTTTCCACTCAAATGAAGACATTGGGTTACAAGTCAGGGCTGTACGGCTGATGACCCATCAATTCCGGTCAAAAATGCTTTGGTTTGAATCGATGTGTAAGAGCTCACATTGTCATAGTGCACAATAATTCTACTTTTCTTGTTCGTTTCCGAAGACTCCACTCAGAATTTATCGTCCTACGTTTTTCAAGCCGTATAGTCGATATATGGTAAGTTTAGCCGAAGAAACGGGCGACCATTTCTTTCGAATGGAGTTGAAAATCTATGACAGATATAATTTGTATTGGGGATGAAAGCTCTTGGTGAGTATATTAAGATGGCGTGATGAAGTTTCCGCTGGAGACCCTGTGAGGCATCCGAAATTACCGTTATATCTTGGTTAACTGTTGTTTTAGCTTATTTATGAGATGACATGTCTTCAGTCAAATCGAATGAGGATTATTTTCGTAGGACATTTCGACCTTCTTAAGACCTTATTTTAAGAACCGTTATAAAGGTACCACAAGATGACGTTTTTCAGCTTCGAAATGTTCTGCAAAAGTGTCGCTCAGAAATTTTTAGGTACGACTCTCATTGACAACTAATTAATTTTGTCGCGTTTTCATGGTCCTTTAATCACCCTAAATGTCCAGTAAATTAAAAATTAACAAACATTTTTTTTAAGTTAACCCAATTTAACGAATCCAGAATACACACACGTGTACCTTTTTTACGTCCTATACGAATTTTTAACCATTGATGTTTAGTACTCTTCATCGTATAGTTGTAGGTGTTGGGTTTGTTGTCCTATACTTCACACCACTTTTACATGTGTGTTTATATTTGCGCAACTCATTGAAACTCATGCACACATTATCATAAATGTCTTGGCTTTTCCAACGAATATTCACTTCATGTGAATAAACTACAGGCACTTCATATCAGCACAGTCTCTGTGTATGTGCGGGTTTTGGAGCACAAAAGTTAGCCAGTTTTTGCATTAATTGTAGCGTTGTTCATGGGATATCTACAACTAGAAATGTTCGCGCACACACCCAAATGTTTTTATTACACTATGCAACACTGAAAATGCAACAACTTCATTATTTCTCCAAATAGTTTATTCTTGTACTTATCTACAAATTTGCTTCAGAGGTCAGAAGAATATTCGTATTGGTTTCAGAGATATAGCCCCGAATCGATTAAAAAAGTCTATATTTAACCATGTTTAAATTGGGCCATAAAAACCAAGCTGGATCTGACATAACAAAACCCAACTAGGGTTTTTGTCGCTTGGGTATGTACTTTCAAAAAATCCTCAGTTCAAATTGTTGCACAAGACTACCTTAAAAATGTTGCACAGTGTTATTGGGGATTTCTGAGTGACATCAGACACTTTTTCAAAATGAGATTTTTGATTTCCTTTATTTGCTGTGGTGATGGTGCTCATCGGCAAAACATTTCAATATATTTTCAGATTTTTTTTTGATTAACGGTTCCAGAGATATCGCGCCTTGAAAAAGTCGAATTCTGTCAAAAACTATATGCAAAGAAATACTCATAACTTTTTTAATATAGGTTCAGTTTGAAAAAATCTTTTTTTATATTTTGTTACTGGGCTTGGATGCAATTTTCGCGATTTAATATTTAAAACCATTTTTTTATAGATCTACCCCTTCGATTTTCTTGAAATTTGATTTCTATTAACCTACGATCAATTACAAACATTTTAAGTCCTATTTGGTAGTGGGATTCGCATGATAACTTTTTTTCTTAATTTTTTAAAATTTTTCCAAATAACTACATCTGTGTTGGCATCAAAGTAGAAAAATGAGTAAAAATGAGTTGAACCCAACAAGTTTTTTTATGTTCCCTTCCGATTTCTGGCTTCACCTTACATTTTATAGACCTATGCCCAAAGAAAGAATCACAGCATACTCCATGGGCAACATGATACTAGTGTATGATTTTTCGATATATCCACTGCATCCACCTAAAATTGGAATCATTAGTCAATAAAATCTGAAAATATACTGAAATGTTTTGCTGATGAGCAGCTTTACCAGAGCAAAAACAAAGGAAATCGAAAACCTCGTTTTGAAAAAGCGTCCGATTTCACTCAGAAATTCCCTATTATTTCCTCTCGAACGCATTTTGTGTTTTTTTAAAGTGTAGTCATAACGGGCATGGGTAAGGTTGTTTGCATACATTTTTTGTGGATTGCTGAGATATTAGAATGTGTTGGCAACAAATTATTTGTTTAAAAGGATAAGTTGACGCCGTGGATGAAAAAGACTAAAGTAAGTTTTGATAGGCTTTAAGTCAGCAGTTTGGAGGCTTACGGTAGGAAGGCAATAACCATCATGGAAGATTTTGGTCGACGTTTAAAAAATTCATTGGTGTCACATTCGATAGTATGTTTTAAACTCCCTAGCTGCAGGAATTGGGAAGGAGACATAATACATCATTCTCCTCTAATAGCGCTGTAGGTCGACTGGGGTATGATATGTGACGCCAGTGAGCACTAGCACAACCGAACTCGGCAATAAATAGAGGTTCTTAATGATAAAGAAAAAATAACATGTATTTATTGATTGTTTAGAGAAGTCATCCCCGGAGATGTTTGCGGAAATATAGTTTAGTATTTAGTTTGTATTTCGTATAATTACACCCCAATGTCCATGACATACACACAGACGCTCTATGCCACCACTTAAAACTATAGGGTATAAAATCATCGTATTTCACACTTCTGAAGAGTAAAACAAACAGTTCACATGAATGCCAGCAGTCATTGCATTTGAACTAACGGTTTTTTACTACCGCTTTGGATCGTTGGTTTATGTTTATTCTTGGTTAGCTGCAAAAACCTCTTTTCCTGTTTTTATTGCTCTTCTTGGTTTCCGCTTAGCTATTTGTATGCTGTATTGTTGCGGGTTTATTGTGTTTGTTTTTGCAACAATTATCAGTTGTGTGCAACATAATTGCTGCATACACATTCCTCATAGACATGCTATTCATCGCGAGAGAAGTACTGAAGGAAGATGTGTGAAAAAACAGACAAATTTGCAATGAATATCATGAAGGATGACTGTGAATGGATAGGAAAAACGTGCCAATTAGACGAAACGAAAAAGTTAGTTTCTATTTTTTGATGTGTGCTAAAGACGAATGCGTTAAGTGCTAAGGATAACATAAAATAGTTAGGAATATCAATTTAGATTAGAGGATGACGATATAGAAGGACATATGATGAGAAAGTTAAACTTCGTTGGAAAAAAACGAAAAACAACAAAATTAACCCCTTTAATGATTAAGGCATCTGGCATATTCGCACTCAGTCTACGCACTTTTGTATGTTGTTCAAAAGTACAAAGCTGAAATTATCGCGTTGAATAACGTGCAATGGAAAGAGACAAACCACACAAGACCATTTCAAGGTGCCACACCTTGGAAAACAAGCTGTTAATAAATCGGACCAATTATCTGATGCTGCTTCCGGTTGCGGATCCGGAATCGGAGGGAATAATTAACGAAAGTTATGTTGGCGACATTTCCTGAGTATTTCACTCATATAAAACTTTTCTACAAGTGGTGTCGTAACACACACAGGTCGGCTTTAAATAGGAGGCCCCATATCATTGAGCTAATATGAATCAGAACGCATTCATTGATATGGGAGAAGTCTCCTTTGTTACATCGGGAATGCTTATGTTAACATATGTTTTTGTGTGTGGAAGAGTGTAGGTTAGAGTGGTGCGATTTGAACACCATCACGGGCGCCAGGAGTTTCTGATTCTTGGGATTGTACTGAGCAAAAAAGTCTACTAGACCATATGTCTAGGGTGAAAATCGAGCCCCCGGATTTTGACTTGAAGTTTTTTTTCAAGGATTTTTGGATATTTTGGCATATAACAACCAAACCACTGAGATTTTCGATCCAATACAAAGACAACAATTGTAGGCAAGACAATAATAAAGAACTCTCTATTACATCGCAAAAGCATTGGAAAGCTCCTTCAGGTAGTTATGGCCTCGAGAAGGTGCACATTTTTCGGAAAATATCGATAAACGACACTGTGCTACAAAATGGAACTCAAAGTCAGTGGGTGGAAAATTTCTTTTGGAGATGAAAGCCCTTGGCGAGTGTACTGAGAACCCAAAATGGAAATTTTCATCATAGGTCAAGTCTCCGAGATATTGCGTGATTAATGGTTCAATTTTGTGAACAAATAGCTTTATATCTCTTCAGTCATCATGAATCGAATGGTGAATCTTTTTGTAGAATATTTTATCCCTCTAACTCAATTCCTTTCATGTCCTTTTCGTCCTTTATTTTTTTAACCGTAGCAAAAGTACCACAAGGCGAGATTTTACAGCATCCAAATATTCTTCAAAAATGTTGTTCAGAAGATTTTAGGTGCGGTTCTCATTGATGACCAATCGATATTTCCAAGTTTACATGTCCTTTTGTCCTTTTTGACATTTTACCTGTTTTTGTTCAGAAAACTATGTTTTGTTTTTATGTATGTTTGTTATTGGTCTGTGGTGCTTCTGAAATACTTACCATAAATAGCTCTTGTAATGACGAACACGTTAATAACAAATTTTATTGGAAGAAAGATCCGGTTATCTAAATTTTTGAACCGGATATTCTGATATTAAAACCGATTTTGGAACCGGTTTTAAGTAACCGATAAACCGAATATGTATATCATTAGAAAGCTAATAAAATTGTCAATCAAATGACAGCAAGTAGCTGCTTACAACTTTGTTGAGTTCCATTTTGTAGCACAGTGTCGTTTATCGATATTTTCCGAAATATGTGCACCTTCTCGAGGCCATAACGACCTGAAGGAGCTTTCCAATGCTTTTGCGATGTAATAGAGAGTTCTTTATTATTGTCTTGCCTACAATTGTTGTCTTTGTATTGGATCGAAAATCTCAGTGGTTTGGTTGTTATATGCCAAAATATCCAAAAATCCTTGAAAAAAAACTTCAAGTCAAAATCCGGGGGCTCGATTTTCACCCTAGACATATGGTCTAGTTGACTTTTTTGCTCAGTACAATCCCAAAAATCAGAATCTCCAGGCGCCCGATAACACTTTTTTCCTTCCATACAAATCGCCCCGGCCTAGTGTAGGTATTAAGAACTTGGGCATGTACGAACTTACCCCAGGAAACAAAAAATGATCTTGCAATTATTCAACCTTTGCATTTCTATTTTCTGGTCGAACTTAAGAGCAATATTTTGAATTCCACAAACTATTTTAAATGTAAATTACAAATTTCCCAATATTCCCTTAAGTGTTGTTGAGTATTTAGCATTTCCTTGCAACCGTGACAATGGAGACTTGCATGTACTTTTCTGTCATTTTTGAGCTGCTAGTGGTGGTGCAGATATTCATGTTGTTGTACTATTATAGTTCTTTATATTTGTCGTCCTGCATTCAAAAGTGTCCTTCCCAAAAATTCACAACGAATTGTAAGGAAACTATTTCGCATGGCTGCACAAACACTGAACAAATGATAGTGGAATTACTATTGTTACCTGTGCGGAAAGAATGAACGTTAATGCTACGGTAGACACAAAAAACACAAGTCACGGGATATCCTAAGTTCAAGCAGCTTAGTGACGACCTATTGTACGCTGAGTTCATAGCGTTTCCTCGTTTACAAAAACCATATAAAGGATGCTTTCGTGTTAGTTTTGTCTGTCTGTGTGATGTGTAGCGTGGCGTAAGTTTTAACGGTTTTACACATTCATGCCAAATTGAAATGACGTACGAGGGTTACATGAAAAAAAATGTTATGAAGACTTATAGGAACAGGATGACCTTGTTCAGAATCTTATCTTACCTATCGAATGTGACTTCTAATACTTTTGGAAAATTGATACAAAACTTTAAAAAATATGCAAGGGTTCTGATGTGCGAATTCGGTTTTGCTGAAGTCCATTGAAAATTAAAATGCTTTTGGTTTCTTTGGTCCACTTAACTTTTTGATTTTATAACTGCGAATTTAGAGAAAAAAACGAAGTTTCTCAGATTAGCAACTTTAAACAAGCATAACTTCTTTTTTCACAGCGGATTTCCCTAAATTTTCTTTTTCATAGAAGAGTAAGCTTTAGAAAATGGGACAAATCCAATAACATCGGTTTTGTGTTTCTAACAATGGATCATGGGTGGCTTATAATTTATATCAGTAATAAGAATCATTCGCCACCAAGAATCAGATTTTAAAAAATACAAAATATTAATAAAAACCAAAAAGCCTCAATTGGTTTGTCGCATTTTCGAAATCCTACTTAACCATTTCGCTCTGAGATTAAATTTTTTTTTTAAATATATATACTTTTTAGGGTAATTAGGACCCATATATAACAAAAATTTACTGTTCCCATATGTCACTTTCCCAGAAAACGGTGTTCGAAATTTCGAACACTGGCGTTTATCCTATATTTCAGCTCTGTATGGAAGGAAAATTTCGATTTATTTTTTCATTGATTTTTTGATTATCTTAAATGAATGGTGCAAACGTTTTTTTGGTATTTTAAAGGTTTTAACTACTAAATTAGCCTTGAATATTTTTCTGGTCAACTTTTGTAGCACAATGTCATTTATAGATATTTGCCGACAAATGTGCACTTTATCAAGGCCAAAACTGTCTGAAGGAGCATTCCAATAATTTCGCGATGTACTAGAGAGTTCTTAATTATTGTGTTGGCTACAATTTTGGCCTTTGTGTTGGTTCGCAAATCTCAATAATTTGGCTGTTATATGCCAAAATATCCAACAAACGCCAATAAAAAAATTTAAAGTCAAAATCGGGAGGCTCGATTTTCGTGGTAGACATATGGTCCAGTAGACTTTTTTGCTCAGTTCAATCCCAGGAATCAGAAACGGGAAGGGCCCATTAAGGTTTTCAAATCGCCCCGGGCCTAACATCCATATTTCAAATATACATACATATGTAAGTATGTGTATGAAAAATGTGTTGATGTAATTACCAATATTAAATGCGATTTCCTTCTTATCCAATAAAATATTTCCATTCACCTTTTTGATTCAATTATAACATTTCCAATTATAAAATATATTGGGTCATTTCTTTAAGAAAACACTTTACCGTCTATACTCAACGATTGTATTTAGACAACAGAAGAAAAAAGAACAACATAAATAATACCATTTTTTTCTTTTGCCCTTCGCTTGCTACGTTGATTAGCAACAACAAAGCACGAAACACACATCTTTGCCCGCATACACACCACCAAAGCTTCTGCGTCTCCTATTACACCATACACACAGCTCCTCCCTCCACCCATAAAAATAGGTTCTAACATAAAAAATTATATGTTGGTACCCAAACAAATAAAATTTAGATATGTTACAAATGTTGCAAACATATATTTGTTTGGACACAAACAAATTATGTTTGGATCCAAACATATATTTGTTTGCAAACAGTCCCAAACAAATATTCAAATAAATATTTGTTTGCAACCAGTCCCAAACAAATATTTGTTTGGATCCAAATATATTTCTAACATATATTTTTCTGCGTGTGTGAATGTATTGAAGTAGCGGTCATTTGTGAAAACGTCGTTTAACAGCAGTACCTTGTGGTATTCGCCCAACATCAACCCACTGTTGGAAGGTGATAACCGGTTGATCTGAGGATAGTTTGATGTACATAGTGAGCTGGGATGGGATTACATACTAACCCAGCAAAATTTGAAGGAAGGGGTTCCCTGTGATGAAGTGATTTCATGGCATCTTTTACATTGGTTCAAATGAAGTCGTGAAAGATCCGATCTATTCATTAACATTTAAACTAATGCAAAGGATGTCGTGAAAGATCCGATTTTTTCATCAGCATTTGAACCCATGCAAAGGAAGTCGTGAAAGATCCGATCTTTTCATCAACATTTAAACCCATTCCATCGATACAATAGAGATGAATTTTGTGTTTTTATTTATCCACATTTTTCTAAATATATAAGATTAATTATTTACAATAGGCTTGATGTTGTCAGAGACTCGAAATCACAACTCTCGTCGTAATGATAATGTCATTGCAAAGGGTTGGTGAAAATGACAAGCCAAAGCATTGGTGTAAATGACATGCTTTGGATCCAAAAATGAATAGCATCTTTTAAGGTCCACGCTCATATAAAATTCATCGATGAAGATGCTAAAAAGATGACATGCCAGATTACTTTCACCCATGATTGAATGGCATCTTTGGCATCGAACACTTTGCTGAGAAGTAATTACCAAAGAGCACTAGCTGAGCTGACAAATAGCTCCTAGATAGAGGCTATGAGAGCGAATCATTTGAATATAGCCTACCCACACGTTGCAGCGAATACACCGAATAGATTAGGATTTGCGACGAAATTCTTAATTGTGTACAAAAAACACTATATGTTGTTTTAATATTTAAAACAACAAAACTGGTTTATACTACAAACAATGCGGAAAAATTTGTATTGCTTATAAACTGTGTTTCATTCTTGACTATAACGAAAAACAGTCAATTTTTCTGCAAATCAAATACTTATGTATGTTGTGTTCTAAGTTAGCTGTTAGATTTTCGACTGCTTGGATGGTTGTGTTGATGTGTTTGTGGCGACTGTATGTATTTCTGTCACAGAAGATACAAATATAATTTGTCTTTGATGTTTTTTCTTGGTGAACACTAACCGATAGAGATACGCACAAATGGTGTTGTATATGGTATTACTTTTGGTTTTACGCTGGTGAATGCACAGAGATCTGTTATTTCAATGCAATTGTACACAACTACTCACGAAGATTGCATTTTTTTTTTTGCTTTCAATTTGATGTTGTTTGGCTAGATATTGGTTAACAGAATGTTAAAAATCTAATTCACTTAAAAATATAAACCAAAATGCAATCACACATACACACAAGCATTTACCGATGCAAAATATATTGAAGGACCAATAGATATTGAAACAAATTTTAATTAATTAAAATAACTGAAAATTGGTTCTTTTATATGGTTACGCTTCAAAGAACGTGCTTGATAAACTAAAATAGAAAACAACTACCTCGACAAGAACGGACACACTTTGAGAACACAACATTCCGATAAGACGTACGACAAACTAAGATCAAAAGGAAGATGTGACACTTAAGATTATTATTTGAAAAGACTTCGATACTGCACACATATGTATGTGCATATGTATGTGTTACGCATTCAGTTGCACCAGAACATGAACGCGACGAATACGTTTCCAATTAAAGTTTTCTAAATTGAAAATATTCCCTTATATTTTAAATGCTTTGAGTTGGCCATAACACTCATGGAGAAGTTATCGATGATGATAGAGTGTTTGGTATGTGCTTTCGTTTTGTTTTTTACTCATTTTTCAAAGTCTTTACAATACTACCTTTTTTAAATATTTAAAGTTTTTTATCACTTCACATTAAATCCATATACATACATATAACTACCACATGTTATCTAAAGTAAGGCACTTGTTATCTAAAGTCAGCATAATAATAACACTGTGCTACACGAAAAATTTGCAGGGGTTCTGATGCGTAAATTCAGTTTTGTGGGAGTCCATGCAAGACAAAAATGTTTTTGGTTTCTTTGGGTCACTTCGGTTTTTGATTTTATAATGGAAAATTTAGTGAAAATTTTTTCCACAACTGGTTTCTTCTGCCGTGGAAGAAAGGAATATTGTCTTTCGAAAAAGCTATCGATTTTCAAAATCGGTTAACAAATGACTTAGTTATAGCAGTTTAAGTCAAGGAAAAAAACGGCCGTAGAAATCCGTTGTGGAAAAACTAAGATATGCCCGTTTAAAGATGAAAATCCAAGAAACCCCGTTTTTCACTACATTTTCCGTTATAAAATAAACAAGTAAAAAAGCGTTAAGTTCGGCCGGGCCGAACTTTTCATACCCTCCACCATAAAATATTCTGAACTAAAATGGAATACATAATTAGTTTTCATTCCTGTCCCCAACTTTAAGTGGGTACGTTAAAATGGCAGATAATGTACATACAATGCTTCATTCGGGAGGCCCTTTTTTATGGTGCCTATATCTAACTATGCATGTTGACAATTTTTGGTGGGCTAGAAATTGGGAGGTACCTTTATATGGGGTTATAATAAGAAAAAACATAGACCTATGTAGACAGTTTTTTATGGGAGCCTTTAATGTCAAACAACTCCTAATTCGCTTAAAAATTGCAGCTAGAATCCTCAAAATACCGAAAATCGGTACATAACGTGGGAACTTCAAATGTCATTAACAGCTAGTTCGGAGGTATGTGGGCTATACGAAAATATGATCTTAAATGAACAATTTTTGTTGCAGAATTTTTGTTGGCTTTTAAATTTCAAATTACAGAAAATTCGTCCAAAAAAAAGCAAAGGTGCGGAAAATCGGGAGGTTTGTTTTGGGGCTATACCAAAACATTTTAAGTAAAATCCTCAAAGTACCGAAAATCTGGAAGTATCGTTATATTGGGGCTATGTTGAAAATTGTTGATGCAGATGTGTGGTGACCACTACAACCTTCAAATGTCAAATTACAGTTAGTTCGGTTAAAAATTTTAGCTAAAATTGCAAAATTACTAAAAATTGGGAGGTACCGTTATATGGGAGCTATATCCGAACATGGACCTATGTTGACAATTTTTGATGGAGAGGTGTTGTGACCACTAAGAACTTCAAATGTCAAATTACTGCTAGTTCGGTTTAATATTGTAGCTAAAATCATCAAATTACTGAAAATCGGGATGTACCGTTATATGGGGGCTTTATCAATACATCGATTTATGGTGCCTATATCTAACTATGCATGTTGACAATTTTTGGTGGGCTAGAAATTGGGAGGTACCGTTATATGGGGTTATAATAAGAAAAAACATAGACCTATGTAGACAGTTTTTGATGGGAGCCTTTAATGTCAAATAACTCCTAATTCGCTTAAAAATTGCAGCTAGAATCCTCAAAATACCGAAAATCGGTACATAACGTGGGAACTTCAAATGTCATTAACAGCTAGTTCGGAGGTATGTGGGCTATACGAAAATATGATCTTAAATGAAAAATTTTTGTTGCAGAATTTTTGTTGGCTTTTAAATATCAAATTACAGAAAATTCGTCCAAAAAAGCAAAGGTGCGGAAAATCGGGAGGTTTGTTTTGGGGCTATACCAAAACATTTTAAGTAAAATCCTCAAAGTACCGAAAATCTGGAAGTATCGTTATATTGGGGCTATGTTGAAAATTGTTGATGCAGATGTGTGGTGACCACTACAACCTTCAAATGTCAAATTACAGTTAGTTCGGTTAAAAATTGTAGCTAAAATTGCAAAATTACTGAAAATTGGGAGGTACCGTTATATGGGAGCTATATCCGAACATGGACCTATGTTGACAATTTTTGATGGAGAGGTGTTGTGACCACTAAGAACTTCAAATGTCAAATTACTGTTAGTTCATCAAATTACTGAAAATCGGGAGGAACCGTTATATGGGGGCTTTATCAATACATCGACCTTTCTTGACAATATTTGGTGGAGAGGTGTGGTGACCACTAGGAATTTCAAATGACAAATGTTCAAATTACAGATCATTCGGTTAAAATTGTAGGTAAAATTCTCAAAATACCGGGAGGTACCGTTATATGGGGCTATACCAAAACATGGACCTATGTTCATAATTTTTTCGAATATAAGTTTTTTGGTCACTAAGAACCAAATGGGGGGTTGTACCGTTATATGGGGGCTATACCAAAACGTGGACCTATGTCCACAAGTTTTGTTATATAAGTTTATTGACACCTAAGAACCCTAAATCTCAAATTATAGCTAAATCGGTCTGAAAATGTAGCTAAAAACGTCAAAATACCGTAAATCGGGTACAGTTATATGGGGACTATACCAAAACGTGGACCTATGTCCACAAGTTTTGTTATATAAGTTTATTGACACCTAAGAACCCTAAATCTCAAATTATAGCTAAATCGGTCTGAAAATGTAGCTAAAAACGTCAAAATACCGTAAATCGGGTACAGTTATATGGGGACCAAAACGTGGACCTATGTCCAAATTTTTGTTATATACGTTTATTGACACTTAAGAACCCTAAATTTCAAATTATAGCTAAATCGGTCTGAAAATGTAGCTAAAAACGTCAAAACACCGTAAATCGGAGGGTACCGTTATATGGGGGCTATACCAAACGTGGACCTATGTCCACAAGTTTTGGTTTATAAGTTTACTGACACTTAAGAACCCTAAATGTCAAATTATAGCTAAATCGGTCTGAAAATGTAGCTAAAAACGTCAAAACACCGTAAATCGAGGGGTACCGTTATGTGGGGGCTATACCAAAACGAGGGCCTATGTCCACAGCTTTTGTTATATAAGTTTATTGACATTTAAGAACCCTAAATGTCAAATTATAGCTAAATCGGTCTGAAAATGTACCTAAAAACGTCAAAATACCGTAAATCGGGGGGTACCGTTATATGGGGGCTATACCAAAACGTGGACCGATATAGCCCATCATCGAACTTGACCTGCCTGCAAACAAAAAACGCATTTTCCCAAAATTTCAGCGTCCTATCTCTATTTTTGTGGATTGTAGAGTGATTACCACAGACGGACGGACGGACGGACATGCACAGATCGACTTAGAATTTTACCCTGATCAAGAATATATATACTTTATAGGGTTGAGTTGAGTATTTCAATGCGTTACAAACGGAAAAAAACGAAGTGACCCAAAGAAATTAAAGGTATTTTCGTCTTCCGTGGACTCCCACAAAACGGAATTTATGCATCAGAACCCTTGCACAATTTTTTTTGTCAACTTTTGTATCACAGTGTAATTGTCGCATGGCATTTAATGAGAAATTTCAAACAAAGCCAAAAACATATTTAATGTAGTTATTATTTTAACATGAAGCACTGCCAACTGCAATGACATTCTATGCCTACTTTTCTAATTAACGTTTACCCTAATGCTTACCGACCACAAACAGTTTTGTGTTTTTCATCTGCCCAGAAGATACACTTAACTTTATATCTGACATCTGTTTTACACACAACTGCATTCATATTTTTGTTGCTGGTTCTTTTTTTGTGGTATACTTTATCCACATGATTGTCGTGAGATACGAAATGACTTTTAAAGTGTGCGTGCTTGTAACTTTCACAGTTGATGACTTGTGAGCTTTAGAAAGTCTTATGAAGTTTAATTAACTACAAAAATATATACAAATATGTCCTACAAGATCAGCTTACTACGTAGAAAGAAAGTCGAACGTCTAATTGAAGTTGTCATACAACAGTATATCACTACTGTTTTATAACTACTTAATTAATAATATTACTTACTTTCAAATATATTATTTACTATGGAAAAACATAATAAAATGTGGGTTTCATCACGGCAATGTGACTCTTTCTACCTAAAGATATTCCCATTAATGGAAAAACTATCATAATTTTGGAGAAATGTCTATGTTAAAATCCAAAAATAATTTCCAATGTCATGTGTGAATATATGGCAAAAACCAAAAATGTTTTACAATCGATGAATCCGAGTTTCACCTATTCAGTATTTCCGAACTGTTAACATCTATATATATAAAATTGAAATTTGTTTGTACGTTTGTTTGTTTGTTTGTGCCTTATAGACTGGAAAACCGCTGAACAGATCTTACTGAAAGCTTTGGGGTACATTGCTACATGGCCTGGAATAAAAATAGGCTATATCATTTTTTGAAATTTCGCGTTGATCTGGAGATATAGCATCAAAACCAGAGGTACCTCCAAAAAATTTAGATTTTGTATGAAAATACTATTAGAACTATTACAGATACAATCTCCAAATTTTTTATGTGTGACGGAATTTGATGTAGAAATAAATTTACCAAATTATATTCAAATCGGTTCAGATTTGGGTGTAGCTCCCACATACATATATTTTCGGCCGATTTCCTTATTTTATGTACCAAACATGCAATTTATGTCCAATTTCAATGAAATTTGGAATGTGGGGCGGAAATTGGTCTGGAAATAAACGTGCCAAATTATATCAAAATCGGTTCAGATTTGGATATAGCTCCCATACACATATATTTTCGGACGACTTCATTATTTTATGTACCAAACACGCTATATATGTTCAATTTGATTTTGTTTGAAGTTATTCGACCTTTATAACGAATTGATAAATGAAATTCTTCTCAAGCTCAAAGAAGAATTTCATTTATCAATGTTCAATTTGTCTGAAATTTTGAATGCCTGACGGAATTTGCTCTAAAAATAAATGTGCCAAATTATACCGAGATTGGTTCAGATTTGGATATAGCTCCCATATACATATATTTTCGGCCGATTTCCTTATTTTATGCACCAAACACGCTATATATTTGCAATTTCGCTGAAATTTAAAATGTGTGATGGATATTGGCCTCGAAATATATGTGCCAATTTATATCGAAATCGGTTCAGATTTGGATATTGCACTTATATATATTTTCGGCCGATTTCCTGTAATTTATGCACCAAACACTGTATGTATGTCCAATTTCGCTGAAATTTGGAATGTCTGACGGAATTTGGTCATAAATGGAATTTGGAATTTGGACATAAATGTGCAAAATTATATCGAAATCGGTTATAATTTGGATATAGCTCCCTTATATATTTTCGGCCGATTTCCTGTAATTTATGCACCAAACACGCTATGTATGTCCAATTTCACTGAAATTTGGAATGTCTGACGGAATTTGGTGTAGACATAAATGTGCCAAATTATATCGAAATCGGTTCAGATTGGATATATCTCCCATATATGTTTTCGCCCGATTTCCTGTGTTTTATGCACCAAGCACACTATGTATGTCCAATTTTGCCGAAAATTTGGAATGTCTAACGCAGTTTGGTCTAGACATAAATGTGCCAAATTATATCGAAATCGGTTCAGATTTGGATATAGCTCCCATATATATGTTCGGTCGATTTCCTGTATTGTATGTACCAAACACGCTATTTATGTCCAATTTCAACAATTGCAATTTGGAATGTGAGACGGGATTTGGTGTAAAAATAAATGTGCAAAATGATATCGAGATCTTTTCAGATCGGAATATAGCTCCCATATATATTTTCATGTTTTTGTTACGTATGTTCAATTTCAATGAAATTTTGAAGATACTTAGAAGTCATCATTATATACACAAGTACTTATACTTGAGAAGAAATTGACCAAGGCTACAGCTTAAAATATTATATCTTTGAGAGACTTCTTAAGAATAATGTATTAATATGATATAGCTATATAATCATTATTTGAGTAAAAATTATGAATACGAGCGGGAGTTATCCTAAGAGTAATTTAAGATATCACAATATGTTAATATGTATATGACCTGGAAATAATAAGTCCCATTTATAAAATAAATTACAACTATCCTCATACCTACGGTTCTCAAACCTGGTTCCATTCTCCAAATCCAATCTGTACAAATAAAGAGAAATTAATACTGTAAGAGTATATAACTACCGTAGGAGTACTTATAGTCGAAAAGGCTTTAGGAGGAATGTTACTTCCTGAAACATACAAAAATACCATAGTAGCTCCAAAACAGCCCTGAACGCCTTCATATCTCCAATATTTATACGTTAAAATATTAAAAAATCATTCCATTATATTTTATCTAAGTCTGGGTAGCAAAGCGCACCGGTTTCAGCTAGTATTCTATATAGTATGACTGTAATTCTTTAAAATGAAATGTTTTAGGAGGGATCCCATAATGTCGACCATTAAAATTAATTTTCGTGGAAGCTGTGTTAGCATCAATGTAGAAAAATGGGTAAAAATGGGTTGAAGCCAACAAGTTTTTTTATGTTCCCTTCCGATTTCTGGCTTAACCTTACATTTTATAGACCTATACCCAAAGAAGAATCACAGAATACTCCATGGGCAATATGGTACTAGTGTGTGAGTTTTCGATATATCCACTGCATCCACCTAAAATTGATGCTGACATTTTGAGGCCGGAATATCAGGGTTTATTGAATTTTTTTTAATAATCCGGACAAGATAATATTCCAAACTCATAATAGGATCATAAATAAATAAATGAGTGTGTTCTTTACAGAAAGGCAAAAATTTTATGCGTGAATTTTCTTAAAAACCTATTTTTTGCGTGTAAAATTTACAATTTTACGCGACGGATCTAATGAGCCCTTCCGCGAATCCATCAACTAAAACCACGGATATATATACCTTAAAAATTGGAAAATCTGCAAAAATATATTTTGATACATCCGCGTACTAAACCGCGATTTTCGGTTAAATTCCTTTATACGCTATTATAATATTTGCGAAAACGCGTGTCAAAAATTACAGAGATACGCGAGTAATATGGGCATTTCACACAAAATAGAATGTGGAGGCACATCCGCGTTTGGTGAAGAATCTATTTGAAATAGGTGTAAATTAACGTATTTTTTATGGCTGCTAATGAAACCGGATGCGCATCAAAATCGTATGCACATTGCGCGACTCTTACCACCCACTTTAAGGTTTTTGGCATTGTGAGATGCAACTGACGGCACACAATGGCCGCTGAGTGAATCATCGAAATATGCATAGATATTGAAAGAGATTGATTATCTGTATCCAAAATCGGATGCGCATCAACAGACTTTAACTAATTCGCGAATAACAGGATTATTAATTTTCATATTTTTTTAATGATGGTACTTTCAATATTACTCTTGATTTCCTACCCATATAAGTTATCACAGTAAACAGTTAAGCTCTCGCGATAATAAACCACATTTCTTGATGAAGTTTTAGCAGTATACGAGTACATTAATTATTGTATGGGATCTTAGCGTAATAGTAATATAAATATTTTTTCTAATTTTTCGAAACAAACCAAAAAATATATTTGTAACAATATTTTCCAACAATAAGTATTTTCTCTTTTGTTGTCGCTATGATATGCAATTTATAAAGCCAATGTTTATAATTTCGGTTTCATATTTTTATACGCGTTGTCTAGTTTCTGCACGTATTTTTAATTTATTTAGAGGTTTATACGGACTCTGAGTTAGTATAATTTAAATGCATTCCCAGATTTTTATACCCTATACCACAATGTGGAAAAGGGTATTATAAGTTTGTTTTGGTAAAAATTCATGTAACACCGCGAAATATTCGTCGGAGACCCCCAATGTGGTATACCAATCTTCATATCTCGACGAGATAAAGCGATTTTGAGATGTGTGTCCGTCCGTCCGTCTGTCCATTATAAATTGTAAACACGCTCCAGGCCGCAATTATGGACAGATCGTCACGAAATTTTGTATGGAGGTCGGGTTCAGAGCAGAATAGATCCCTATTCTTATTGGTGATGATCGTGAAATGGACAAAAAACATAATATTTATCCAATTTTAGATCCCTATTCTTATTGGTGATGATCGTGAAATGGACCAAAAACATAATATTTATCCAATTTTCTAGCTGCTCTGTAGGTCTCAATAATAGTCCAATCAACGCGTAATTTTAAATAAGGTAAGAGTATATCGCAAGGGAGAAGCTTCCAATTTGAGATGACGATCGGATAATATTTAGAGGGTTAAATGGACCAAAACTTTTGTGTGAAAATTGTGAAAATTTTTAATATACAGTTTATATCTTAATTCCTGGAAGTGACACGCTTGACTTTCCAATTGATGCCAATTATGTTGGTGTGCATGATCAGATAACAGGGTTACAGCCTAATATATTCCGTTATTTGTTTGTAGTGTAATAATAAACTCGCTAGAATTCGCAATTATACATCAATAGTCACGAAATTTTGCATCGGGTAAGAGTATAGGTCGAAAAAGATGCCTACAATTTTGATTTGATGATGATCTGATATTCTTTAGCGGGTGAAATGGACCATTACTTTTGTATGAAAAATATAAAAATTTTATTTTTGGTCGATATTTTAATTCCTTGAGGACATATATTTCGCAAAGTAGCCTACATATGGGAAAAAAACTACTAACCTTTCCTCTGATGTAAATTGCAATAAAGTGTTTGCTAGATAACGGGCCTACTGCCTAATATATAATGGGTTCTGTGTAGAGAACCACATTTTTATCCCATGCTACATATTGTCTCTCCAAAAGTTTATGTAACACCACGAAATATTCGTCCTGGACCCCTTATTTGGTATGCCAAAATTCATATTTCGACGAGATAAAGCGATTTAGCTATGTAAAGGGTGTTTTTTTAAGCTCGATAGAACTTGAAATTGTAAAAAATAACACAAAAAATTAAATTGTAATCAAAATTTTTTTTTTTATTCGAAAGATCAATACGTGACATTAACATTTGAAAATGATTTCGGGCACCGCGGCTGTTCTTGACGAAGTGCATTCTGGACGTCCAATTTTTGCCCACTTTTTCGAGCACTGCTGGCCGTATGTCACGAATAACACGAACAATGCTGGCCTCCAAGGCATAAATTGTTGCTGGTTTATCAGCATAAACCAGTGACTTCACGTAGCCCCACAGGAAATAATCGAGAGGTGTCAAATCGCACGACCTTGGAGGCCAATTGACGGGTCCACTTCTCGAAATCAACTTATCGCCAAATTTTGATTTCAATAAGTCGATGGTTGCGTTCGCCGTATGGCACGTAGCGCCATCCTGTTGAAACTACATCTCCTCCGGATCAATGTCATCCATATTTTCAAACAAAAAATCATTGATCATGGTGCGGTAACGATCTCCATTGACCGTAACGCGAGCTCCGGCCTCATTTTTGAAGAAATAAGGTCCGATGATGCCACCAGCGTGAAAACCGCACCAAACGGTGTATTTTTCTGGATGTAATGGAGTCTGTAGAGTCTCTTATGGATTGGTCTCACTTCATATGCGGCAATTTTGCTTATTAACAAACCCGTTAAGCCAAAAATGCGCCTCATCGCTTCATCGATTATGTACGCCATAAAAATGACGAAGTCGTCTATAAGTTGCTCGAATCGACGACTGATTTTCAAAGTAAATTTGGATAATTTCGTAGCGTTCTTCAAGCGTGAGTCTATTCATGATGATTTGTCAGAGTATACTGAAACAAATAAAAAAAAGTTTCATCAAAATTTAATTTTTTGTGTTACTTTTTACAATTTAACGTTCTATCTAGCTTAAAAAAAACCCTTTATGTCCGTCCATTAACAATTGTAAACAAGCTTAAGGCCGCAATTATGGACCGATTGTAACGAATTTTTTAAGGAGGTTGGGTTCGGGCCAGAATAGAAATGATTAGTTTTTGGTGATGATCGTGAAATGTTCAGGGGATGAAATGGACCAAAAACAAAATTTTAACCAATTTTGCAGCGGCTCTGTAGGTCAAAATAATAACCCGCAAAATTTTAAACAAAGTTTGAGTTTATGATGAAAAAGAAGCGTACAAACTAACGTGAAGATCAGATAATACTTAGCGGGTTAAATGGACTGAAACTTTTATGTGAAATTGGTAAAAATTTCAATACCATAGCAGTTAAACACCGGAAGAAGTAGTACTACATAAGTGGGTTTCATTACATTTTAGTTTGTGTGAACTAAATTTTCATTTCCTGCTACAAAAATGTCTTTGTCATGCTAGATAACTTTTTGGTTTTGGTCATAAGTATTATACATTACATCTCTGATATTTGATAACTAATTTTCACAATCATTGAACAGAAGTTCCGTGGAGAGCGATTGTCCAGGGATAGTGGTATAGGGTATCCCATGGTCGGCTCCATCCGACTATAGACTTTTGTTACTTGTTTTAATTTTTTCTAATTTTCCGCGAAAATAAAAACAAATTTTAGAAATTATGGTGCATCTATGGATGGATATCAAATGCTGTTACTGATATATATATATATATATACATACATTTTCTTAATACAACAAATAAGAAATTTTAAAATATTTTTTCTTTATAAGATAATAAAAACCGCTATAACTTTTGCGCGCATCAACCAATTTTGTGAACGCGAACAGATTTGAAACCAGAATTTTTCTCCTAACCTCTGTACTAAAAATCGAAGATGTGCTAGCAAAAAATTTTTTCAAATGGAATTGCAAAGGAATTATGGTTTTTACCATATCTATCCGTGTGAATACATCATTTTTTCGACATAAACAGTGACCTTTAATATTCACCTTTATATTAAAAATTGCTTTCCCTATCTCTTGCTTTTAGCTTGATATAAGTGCTGCTACCGTTGTGTTCAAGTATCATTTTGAATAATTAATGCACATGTCGGAAGGCACACAAAACTCTCGCGCACCCAGCGCTACCATCACCTCACAACTTTTCGCATACACCTTGTTAACCTGCCTGAAATATAAAATTAAGAATGCTTAAATTTTGCATTGTCTTTATAGCACCTAAGGCATTTTCTGTTTGAATATTAGTGAAAGAATTCTAATGGTAGGACGTAAAGTCGGTCGGTAGGAAGTCGGTTAAAAAAAAATATCACAAGTCAACAAACATTCATCACAGTGAGTTGTCCAGAGTGCAGCGAAAGCGCTGGTATAAACTGTTTCGTCACACCATCAGAGTGTGTATGGAAATGTAGTCTTGTAATCATAATAAGGTTAACCCTGCCAACATGGCCTAAGTTCTCTTACTAAACCTCCTCACATGTGTGTTGTTTTACCAACATGCGATATATTTGCGTGTTTTTTGTTTAAAGCATAATCTCTTTCTATTCCCAGATCAAAGATTGTGGCGGCATCAATAAGTTCAAATCACAGTTATAAGAGTTTCTTTGAGTTCGTTCGACAGGGCAGTTGCGAAGGCGCGAACAATAACCCGATTTTAATGCCGTCTGGGAAGGTGGCTGGTATATCGGAAAGTTAGGAAAGGTAGAGCTAAATATATTTCATAAATATCACCACACCTTTAAGAACTAACTCCCTGTTTCCCTTTTCAGGGCATCGAATTATTGTTCCTGCATTCCACATACGACTAATATTAACACATATTATTTATTATCTACAGTTTCAAGCTTGGCCATTGCGGTGAAAAAATCGACCAACCTGTTAACTTCCGGTGTCAACTTTCTGACTCTGGGGGTCACTGTTATTGGCTCATTTCGGGTATTCGACCAGCAGGTATATACATCCTTCAATAGTGGCGCTAATTTTTGAAAAAAAGGAAAACGCCTATGTGGTGTTCTTGTAATAGTTAAAGGACTGTGTTTGAATCTGTCAGTGGAATAATTAGGGCAACTCTTTACCCCCACAAGCACCTAAAATGTACACTAGAAACTTCTAAGACTTTGTTGTCACCTAATATGCAAAATGCTATATATTTTTTCAAAAAAAAAAAATATATATAGTTTTTGTCATTAGCTGAGGCCAACATATTCTGGTTAACTTCCTAGAAAAAAAATTGAGCGAAATTTCCTGTTAAACTAACCTAACTTAGTGTAAAGAGTGAAAATGGGTCAAGTTATTGTCCAAATCACCAAATGTGGGGATATAAACATTTTCCACTTAAGAATTCATATGCATAATTAGTATACCCTACACCACTATGTGGAAAGGGTATTATTAGTTTGTTTTGGGAAAAATTCATGTAACACCACGAAATATCGGTCCTAGACCCCCAATGTGGTATATCAATCTTCATATCTCGACGAGATAAAGAGATTTCGAGATGTGTGTCCGTACTTCCGTCTATCCATTATAAATTGTAGTCAAACTCCAGGCCACAATTATGGACCGATCGTCACGTCATGCATGGAGGTCGTGTTCAGACCAGGGCCCTATTCCTCGAAACAACTTATCGCTTTTCATTTTGCATTTATAAAAAAGTAGTTATTTTGAAAAGTGATAACCTTTTTTTGTTCCACAAAATTACTTTTCAATTTCCCTTGCACTTAGCAAATTTGTCTATAACTGTTCTTTTAGCACAGTTGTTGTGCTCTCTTGCTCAATTTTTCCGCCATATTGGTAAGTCTCTCAGTTCTCTTGCAAAGTGTGAATGATATTTGTTCCACAGAACGTTTTATCATCTTTGTATTATTTTTTACTTGGCAATATTAAATAAGACATGTAAAATTGAGACGAGCAAAAAAATGAAATGAAACTGATATTATTAAAAGTAAATAAAATAAAATAAAATAATATAAAATTAAACGAAATAAATGAAATTAAATTAAAATAAAGTAAAATAAGATCAAATAAAATAAAATGAAGTAAAATAAAAAATAAAATAGAATAAAATAAATTAATTAGTAGGGTTGGCGTTTTTTGTTTGGGATGACGACTTTTATTTTGTTTTTCAAAATAGTCAGGCTTAATCCCATAGTGGCGAGATCTGAAACTATAGTATTCCCTGCCTTACCCCTTGGTAAACATCGCCAATTTTTTTCCACTAATAAATTAAAGTTGTTTTAATAAAATATTAAAACAACGACTATGGGATTAAGCCTGACTATTTTGAAAAATAAAATAAATTAAAATAAAACAAAATAAAATAAAATAAAATAAAATAAAATAAAATAAAATAAAATAAAATAAAATAAAATAAAATAAAATAAAATAAAATAAAATAAAATAAAATAAAATAAAATAAAATAAAATAAAATAAAATAAAATAAAATAAAATAAAATAAAATAAAATAAAATAAAATAAAATAAAATAAAATAAAATAAAATAAAATAAAATAAAATAAAATAAAATAAAATAAAGTGAAATAAAATAAAATAAAATTAAGTGAAATAAAGTAAAATAAAATAAAATGAAATAAAATAAAATAAAATTAAATAAAATTAAAAAAAATGAAATAAAACAAAATAAATTAATATGAAATAAAAATAAAATAAAATAATTTTAATAAAGATTAAATAATAATTAAACGAAATAAATTAAAATAAGATAAGATAAATCAAATGAAGTAAAATAAAATAAAAAATGAAATGAAATAAAATAAAACAATATAAAATAAAGTGAAATAAAATAAAATTAAATAAAATTAAAGTTAAAAAATAAATAAAACAAAGTAAAATAAAATTAAGTGAAATAAAATAATCTAAAATAAAATGAAGGGAAAAACAAATAAAACAAAATACAATAAACTTAAGCGAAATCAAACAAGTAAAAAAGCGTTATGTTCGGCATAGAGTAATTAGTTTTCTTTCTCCACAAAGTAGAGAAGTTATTTGTCAAATTATAACTACAGTCGAAATCGCTTATAACGTCGTCGTTTATGACGTCATATCACTTATAATGACGAAATCCCAAAGTCCCGAATTTCTGCCCTTTATTTTCCACAAAAATAAATATCGCTTATAATGTCATCGTTTATAACGTCATATCGGTTGTAACGTCGGTTTTTTTGCGAAATATTTGAATTTTGCTATCGGTTATAACGTCGAACCATACGAAGAAGGAACATTTCTCTCAATATTTTGTTGAATGTATATTTTTCAAACTCAAACAAAATACAACAAATATCTTCATTCTCATTTCGTCCACCAAGTGGAAGATATTGATGAATTATTTGCCATCGATGACAATGTTTTCACTTCTACCATGTATAATGGGGGTTTAAGACGAAGGCAATTCTAACGAAGAAATTGAGGATACTACAGAATCAGAATTTCAATTACTGTCAGTGTCAGAGGCGTATCTTGCTGTAGAAACTCTTCAAAAATTTATTTACTCAGAAGATGTTACAAGAAAAGAATGTGTTCTGGAAACCCTTTCAAAACTCAGATCTGAGTTAAATTGAAAACTTATTGTGAAATTCAAAAGCCCAAACTAAAATAACATGCTATTTTAAATAGAACCATATACTATAATAACGTAATATACATATTTCTGAAGAATGAATTTAATATCGTTATTTTTTATTACATATTTTGTTTTTAAGTCTTTAAAATAGATTTATACGTATGTATATAAAATGAAAAAGTAAAAATTGAATTGAATTTATGTACTTAATAAAACAGCGTATTTATAGCCAAAAGTAAGTATACATAATATAATTACACCTCTTTTATACATATCGTTTATAACGACTATCGCTTATAGCGTCCGATTTTGGTCGGTCCCTTGACCGACGTTATAAGCGATTTCGACTGTAATTCGTTCTAGAAATGTATGTATAAACCTTAAAATAGGTGAAATCGGACGGTACTGCTATATGGAGGCTATAAAAAACGTAGACCTATATCCATAATTTTTTGTGGAGACGTTTCTTGGTGATTGACTGAATTATACCTAATTCGGCCTGGAAATGTAGCTAATAACCACAAATTAGCTAAAATAGGGCGGTATATGGGGGCTATAATAAAAGATGGGCCTATGTCGGTAAGTTTTGGAAGCATATTAAAACTAATTCGTTCTGAAAATGTAGCTAAAAGCCTTAAAATAGCTGAAATCGACGGCACTGCTATATGGGGGCTATAACAAAGCTCAACTTCCAACTTGATTTAAGACACGGTTGAACAGAATTTCATCCCCTTATCTCAACTCCTTCGGAAGATAGCGTGATTACAACAGACGGACGGATGTGGTTAAATCAACTTAGAATTTTACGCTGATCAAAAATATATGTATATACCTTATAGGGTCGCAAATGATTATTTCGATGAGTTACAAATGAAATATTATGGTGGAGGGTATAGTAATAAATAAAAATAGTCTCTCAAATAGAGTTTAGTCTAAATGTAAAATCGAGAAACATCGATTTGTGACTTTGTTCGCAGGGTGGAAGTTCGGAATGGGGTTGTTCGTAGGGTGGAATTTCGGATAGTGAGAGTTCGAAGTAGGATGGTTGATTCAGAGGGTAGAAGTTCGGAAAAATCTTTACCATTTCTTGTCATAATCGTGTTTACAGTATTTCCGAACAAAATCTCGCTTTAACAATGTACATTGGCAAATTTAAGGCAAACTTATCAAAATTTGATCTGCAAAATCAAAATGCAGAGTTTTCTGTGGAACGAAAGAGCAAATTTTTTTGCAAAATCTTAGCAAAATACGCTTTGCCGTTACAACTTTTCACTTAGCAGAAATAACGTTTGTGGAACAGAAATCAAAAAAAGAGCTACATTATTTTGAAAAGTAAGCAAACTCACTTTATAATTAACAACTTATCACTTATCAAAAAATAATGGTTCTGTGGAACACTTAACTTTGAGCATTGTCAAAAATATTGATAAGTGCAAAATGAAAAGTTGATAAGTTGTTTCGTGGAATAGGGCCCTGGATAGACACCTATTGTGAAATATTTAGTGTGTGAAATGGACCAAAAACATAATTTTTATCAGATTTTGTAGGTCGCAATAATTGTCCAATGAACGCGAAATTTTAACTAAGGTAAGATTATATGACAAAGAAGAAGCTCACAATTTGAGATAGTGATCAGATAATATTTGCAGGATTAAATGGACCACAACTTTTGTGTGAAAATTCTGACACTTTTTAATATACAGCTTATATATATTCCTAGAAGATACGTTTCGCCCATGTAAATAACATTTGGAAGGCCATTTCTTGACCTTTCCATTTATGCCAATTATGTTGATTTACGTGCTCAGATAACAGAGATACAGCCTAATATATCCTGTTATTTGTTTATAGTGTAATCAGAAGCGATTTTGAGATGTGTGTCTGTCCGTCCGTCCGTCCGTCCGTCCGTCTGTCCATTATAAATTGTAAACACGCTCCAGGCCGCAATTATGGACCGATCGTCACGAAATTTTGTATGGAGGTCGGGTTCAGATCAGAATAGATCCCTATTCTTATTGGTGATGATCGTGAAATATTTAGCGGGTGAAATGGACCAAAAACATAATATTTATCCAATATTTTAGCGGCTCTGTAGGTCTCAATAATAGTCCGATCAACGCGTAATTTTAAATAAGGTAAGAGTATATCACAAAGGAGAAGCTTGCAATTTGAGATGGCGATCGGACAATATTTAGAGGGTTAAATGGACCAAAACTTTTGTGTGAAAATTGTGAAAATTTTTAATATACAGCTTATATCTTAATCCCTAGAAGTGACATTCCGGACAAGTGAGATATACTTGAAAGTGGAACGCTTGACCTTTCAATTGGTGCCAATTATGTTGGTGTGCATGATCAGATAAGAGAGTTACAACCTAGTATATTCCGTTATTTGTTTGTATTGTAATAATAAACTCTCTAGAAGTCGCAATTATACATCAATAGTCACGAAATTTTGCACCGGGTAAGAGTATAGGTCGAAAAAGATGCCTACAATTTTGAATGATGATCTGCTATTCTTTAGCGGGTGAAATGGACCATTACTTTTGTTTGAAAACTATAAAAATTTTATTTTGGTCGATATTTTAATTCCTTGAGGACATATATTTCGCAAAGTAGCCTACATATGGAAAAAACTACTGACCTTTCCTCTGATGTAAATTGCAATAAAGTGTTTGCTAGATAACGGGCCTACTGCCTAATATATAATGGCTTCTGTGTAGAGAACCACATTTTTATCCCATGCTACATATTGTCTCTCCAAAAGTTTATGTAACACCACGAAATATTCGTCCTAGACCCCTTATTTGGTATGCCAAAATTCATATCTCGACGAGATAAAGCGATTTAGCGATGTGTGTCCGTCTATTAAATATTGTAAACAAGCTTAAGGCCGCAATTATGGACCGATTGTAACGAATTTTTTAAGGAGGTTGGGTTCGGGCCAGAATAGAAATGATTAGTTTTTGGTGATGATCGTGAAATGTTCAGGGGATGAAATGGACCAAAAACAGAATTTTAACCAATTTTGTAGCGGCTCTGTAGGTCAAAATAATAACACGTAAAATTTTAAACAAAGTTTGAGTTTATGATGAAGAAGAAGCGTACAAACCAACGTGAAGATCAGATAATACTTAGCGGGTTAAATGGACTGAAACTTTTGTGTGAAATTGGTAAAAATTTCAATAACGTAGCGGTTAAACAACGGAAGTAGTTGTACTACATAAGTGGGGTTCATTACATTTTAGTTTGTGTGAACTAAATTTTCCTTTCCTGCTACAAAAATGTCTTTGTCATGCTAGAAAACTTTTTGGTTTTGGTCATAAGTATTATACATTACATCTCTGATATTTGATAATTAAATTTTCACAATCATTGAAAAGAAGTTCCGTGGAGAGCGATTGTACAGGGATAGTGGTATAGGGTATCCCATGGTCGGCTCCGTCCGACTATAGACTTTTCTTACTTGTTTTCATACAAAGGTAATGGTCCAAGCAAATTGTAAGCATCTTCTTCTACCTAAACTTCTACCTCGTGCAAAATTTCGTGATTATTGAGCTATAATTGCGAACTATAGCGTGTTTATGATAACACTACGAACAAATAACTGGGTATATTAGGCTGGAACTCTGTTATATTATCATGTACACCAACACAATTGAAATCAATAGAAAGGTCAAGCGTTCCTCTTCCAAGTATAGCTTAATTGCCCGGAATGTCTCTTCCAGGAAAAAAGATATAAGCTGTATATTAAAAATTTTAACAATTTTCACACAACAGTTGTGGTCCGTTTAACCCTCTAAATATTATCTGATCGCCATCTCAAATTGCAAGCTTTTCATATATCATATACTCTTACCTTATTTAAAAATTCGAGGCGATCGGACTATTATTGCGACCTACAGAGCAGCAACAAAATCGGATAAAAATCATGTTTTTGGTCCATTTCACCGGCTCAATATTTCACGATCATCACCGATTACAATAGCGATCTATTCTGATGTGAAACCTACAGACAGACGGACACACGGACAGAGGGCGGACACACTTCTCAAAATCGCTTTATCTCGCCGAGATATGAAGATTGGTATACCACATTGGGACAGTCCGACGAATATTTCACAAACTTATAATACCCTTTCCACCTAGTGGTGTAGGGTATAATTAAATTTTACAATGACGTTCCGTTATCATCGTCCAACCTAATGGAAACCAGTGATAGGGAATCAAAATATTTGCTCAGAAATTCGATAGTCGAATTATCATCCCCGACTATATCAAGGCTTGAAGGACGAAACAAGCGCCCAAATGAAGTTCAGACCTGCGTTTGCGGCACGGACACAGCTTAGACTGATGATAAACGTAGTAACGGGTCTAGCATAAGCATTTAAGAAACAGATCTTATAATTTCCTGTATAGCGGTATGAGAATATTTTGAGAGATTATAACAATACTCACTTTTATCCATAGACATACACACATATCGCTCATTTACTCAAAGAGGGGCATAACTCAAAACACGCAATTTCTGAGTTAGAAATATTTTCTACGACTTCTACTTATCTTGTGTCAAATTTTCAAGCTCATATCTCAAAATCTCATCGAGTTAGAGCTCATTTACTACAGATTTGGCATAATTAAGTTTTTTTGAGATTATGAAGCACTAGAGCAAATCATGCTTAATAAGGTCCACGTAAATATTTTATATTTTGTTTAATAATCTTTATAAATTAGAGAGTCAAATTCCAATCGCCAACGCGTTTTTCTCTAAACTGGATTTTTTTGATATGTGTCACTCTTTGAGTAAATGAGCTTATTTATGTAAGTAACTGCACTATTCTTTCCATTCCCAATGAACTGCAGAAATGTGTAACATGTTCAGTTTGCAACTGCGGCTATATACAATTTGTTGACATTACTTGGTGGCCAGTAGCTACACTGTGGAATAGGAATTGTGGTTAGGATGCTCTAACGTTTTCGGCAGTCTCGTTGCATTGCCGTTGAATTCCTGACTTTGTGCTGGAATGTGTTTTTTCATCATTTAAATTTATCCAACTGTTTGTCGCCATTTTTCTTCATGCGGCTGGTGGTATATACAGGAAGCACAATTTGTACAGAAAGACAAATCGTTGGAAGTTAGGCTATCAGAAACTTAACTCTACTAGGTGTTCAGTTTATTTCGGCTTTGGTGGTTGAATAAAATGTGTAACAGAAGCCATTATTTGTCAGAAGTTTGTGTTTTGCCTTTTCGTAAGGTTTCTTTGTATATTAACTGTTTTGAAAACGGTTCGTTCGTAACTTTTTTCAAACAAACATAGTCAAATTTGTAGGCAACAGTTTCTGTGACAACTAGGGGAATATGTATTTGTAGTCACTTTCCGTTTCTTCATCTTCTCCTTAGGAACGTTTGCAAATTATTCAAAACAAAAAGTTGGGGCTTCGGTAGAATTCACTTTTTCAATACAAACTCCTTAGGTCATGTTAGCTCGATTAATTCAATGAATTAATAAGTTTAATAGTTAAATAAGTGTGCACAAAGTCACGGCTTCTCAAATACACACAGATAAATGGGTATGGCAACTGATTTTTTTTCTTTTGATTGTCACCCATGATGCATTGTCACACCAAAATGGCTAATGTCATTACTAGAATATTGAATATTGAACCAGAAGCAAATCATCGCACTTTTACACCCAGGCAAGAAAATTACGAAATCATAATAGAAACGCGTACACACAAATTATTCGGTTATTTCATTTAGAAAACAATGACTTATTGGTCGCTTTTATATTCTCTGTTGATGAGTAGATAAGTTAGAATGTTACCCAATTTCCCAAATAGGAGAAGGATGCAGATAATAGAAACAACTCTGTGCAGATCTCTTTTGTACAACAGCCAGCCTCAGAGCGACACTCAACACACAAATTTCGAATTGGTATTGAATTGAGTTAAAACAATGAATTTTGAATACGCATTAAATGGTTTCTTTCCTGTCTATTTTGAGAAAGACATCACCAACTAAGTATGAATACATTTGAATATCGGTGTTTGTAACTCTGCGTGTGTAATTGAAGCCATTGTAGGTTTGATGCTTGCATTTTTGAAAATTGGAAGAATTTAATCATTGTATGACCACATCTGCTACTGTTATGCTACTCTCTCCATCACTTTATCTTCGTTATGCATGTACGCATTCACATCAGTCTAATTGTTGGCAACAGTAAAAGCTCTATTAAAGAGCAATAAATCATGAATTTAAGCCTTCTGGTGAATATTGTATGTGTGTGAATATTGACTTTTGGCAAATTTCTATAGTATCCTAACGTATCGTTTTAACTTTGAATTACAGACTCTAGTCTGATTTTCTTTTCATTACCAAACGGACTATTTTGAGGAGAATGTGGGGGATAATGACAACAAATTTGATACGGTTAAATGGAAGCTGGTTATCCAAGCACTTATGCCGATATTAGGAGTAACGAAAAGTGTGTATCTCCCATATTTTCGTTATTGATATGTGAGTTGGAAGCAAGTCAAATCAATCAGAATTTTAATAGCGTATACGTACATGTTGGCAATAATTATACGTACTTATTTTAAAGGAAAAAATCTTTCAACAGGTTAATGCGCTAGATACGGTTTTATAGCTTTTGTCTTAAAGAACAAATTCTAAACACATAAAATCCAACAAACCACATCTTCAAGGTAAAAATCGTCAATCTTACCCTGATCAAGAATATATATACTTTTTATGGTCTCAGATGAATATTTTGATGTTTGTAACACATGAACAAGCATCAAAATATTCATCTGAGGCCCTATAAAGTATATATATTCTTGATCAGGGTAAAATTCTTTGTCTATATAACCATGTTCGTCCTACCGTCCGTCTATTGAAATCAAGGTGCAGCTCGCAATTTTTAAGATAGAGCTTTGTATTTTGTGATAGAAGTTTCTATTACTCCTAGAATGTTTAGTATTGCAAACGGGCTATATCGGTTCACATTTTGATATAGCCCCCAAAGAACGGTACCTTCCGAAAGGCGTCACAACAACACCTAAAGGCGACGCACTGTATTATAGCTGCCATGACACAAAGCATGAGTTTGGCTGCGGATTTGTAGTTAGTCGGAAGTTAAAAATCTGGTCTCCAGTTTCACACCAGTGAATGAATGACTTGCTACAATACGGATAAAAGAAAAATTCTTCAACATTAGCTTTATCTGCGCTCATGCCCCAACCGAAGACAACGACGAACAGACCAAAGATATATTCTATGAGCGCTTAGAAGAAACATACAGCCGTTGTACTGCCCATGACATTAAAATTATTCTAGGCGATTTTAATGCCAAAATTGGAAAGTAGAAAATCTTTGGCCCAACAGTCGGGAAATTCAGTCTCCACAGTGAAACATCTGTCAACGGAATGAGACTGATAGACTTTGCTGCGGCAAAAAACATGGTAGTTAACAGCACTAGATTTAAGCATCACGACATTCAAAAGCGCAACTGGCTGTCTCCGGATCAGAAAACAAGAAATCAAATTGATCACGTTGTGATTAATGGAAGACATTCATCGAGCGCGTTGGATGTACGTTCGTTCCGAGGAGCAAACATAGACTCGGACCACTATCTTGTTGCAGCAAAGGTACGTACCCGGTTAAACGTAGCGAATTAAATACGAACAGACACACAACGAAAGTAAAACATCGGTAAGCTGCAATCACAACAGATAGCCACAGCATATTCCACTCAACTGGCCAAATTACAAATACAATACAGATAGTGTGCTCAGGATATGGAAGGAGCATTTTTCCAAACTGTTGGTGTCCAATAGTAGCGAAGTCGACGAATCTATGCTATCATAGATCCAATCCCAGAAGATGGTATTGAATGTATACCGCCCAGCCAAGGTGAGGTAAAGTCTGCAATAATCTGGCTAAAGAATAAGGCAGCAGGAGCCGATGGCTTACCAGTCGAGCTGATAAGGTGTATTCATCACCTAGTTAGCACCATCTGGCAGGAAGAACGCGTACCCGACGATTGGAACCAGAATATCCTGTGTCCCGTCCACAAGGAAGGAGACAAGACTGTATGCTATATCTATAGAGGCTATATTTAAGCAATAGGGAGAACTATTGCCTATAAGGTAGTGTCAGGGATATTATGCGAACGACTAAAGCCTATGGTGAATAAAATAATTGAACCATACCAATGCGGCTTTAGACCTGGCAAGTCCACCATTGACCCAAGAGATGCAGATCGACAACTACAACCTTTTTGTTGATTATAAGGCAGCCTTCGACAGCCCCCTATGCCCAAAGGTATTCCAAGCCATGCCTGAATTTGGTATCCCCGCAAAGCTCATTCGGCTTTGTAAGATTACTTTAACTGATATTAGGTCCTCAGTTAAAATAGGAAAGAACCTCTCCGAACATTTTAGTACCAAAACATGTTTCAGACAAGCAGACAGCCTTTCGTGTGACATGTTTAAAATCCTGCTGGAAATGGTTATACGAGAGGCAAATGTCAAAGAAATGGCACAATATACAGCAACAACTACATGTTACTTGCTTATGCTGATGACATTGACATTTAAGAAGGTCGAAGGAGAATCAGCGAAAGTGGGTATGGCATATAAAGATCCTCTGACTTCCGCCGATGACGTAATTACAGCTTAAAGTACTCAAAATATGCAATTTTTACAAGGTTCGGCGTATGTTTTCTATATTTTTTGATATATATTCACCATAATTATTCCAAAGATTTTTTATATCGAGCGTACAACATCTCCATAATATATTAGTGTTAAAAACCCCACAAAAAATATTTGTTTGTATTCGAAAATAACGAAATTCAGGGTAAAACTCGTAAAAACGGATGTTGACCTATATCTCAAGAACAAGAGCTGATGGAGAAAAACCTCGACCGTATTCGAAAATATCTCGCCGATTTCATTTAGAAACAACAAAACCTTTGGTTGAAAAAAGTCGTGTTGACCAGTGTTATAATCAACAATAAAAGTATACATTAATGTAATTTTACATAGTTTGACAATTATAATAAGATTTACAAATCATTACGAAAATACGTTTTTAAAATAGGTTAGATTTGTATATAGCCCCCCATATACATATATCTTTTCCCGATTTTAATTTATATCCTTTATCCTTATATTATTTCTCGTTTAATTTTGATCGAATAGCTTCCAAATTTAATGTGTGTTAGTTTCCTAAGCCCCTGAGTAGCTGCATTGATTTTTACAAAAATCGGTTCAGATTTGGATGTAGACCCATATATATTTTTTCCCCGATTTTGCTATACTCGTAATTAGCTCAATTTTTGGTGAATAGTCTTGAAATTTAATATGGGATGTTTCCTCAGGCCCCTGTTCAGTTTTACCGATTTTTATGTGTATTCGCAAAGATCGGTACTTATATATCCAAATACGAACCGATATGGACCAAAGTTGGAATTTTTCATTCCTGTGCCTCATAAGTACTTTTGCAAAAATTCATCAACTTAGGTCAACGCCTTCTATTTTTGTCCTCTTTTGTGTGGAAGCGGCAACACTGTGTCTTAAGACACCACTTGTAGATAAGTTTTACATGGCTGAAATACTCGGGAAATGTCGCCAACATCACTGAGGGGTATTTTGATCCCGTTGGAAATTTGATGTTGCCTGCCCGGGTAATCGAACCCACAAACTTCTGTGTGCAAGGCGAGTGTGCATACCATTGCACCACGGTGGAAATATCTATAGATATTGAATTTTAAATAAAGAATCGATACTATCGATAGGGCCACCGATTTCTTGCCAGCTCTAGATTGATCGGTGACTACCTACATAGATCGACAGTCAAGCAGCCAATCACCAATAACTCTAACAAGTTTACGGTAGTTTTGGATTGCAAGAGCAATCTGCCACTGTCACACGGTTGATAGCAACAGCTGCTGTTCGGTTACACTATGCAACACTGAAAATGCAAATAACTTCTAGTATGCATTTTTTGAAAGTACATATTTAGACTATAAAAACCCTAGTAGGGTTTTGTCCTGTCAGATCCAGTTCGGATTTTACGGCCTCATCAAAACCGGGTTATATCTACACTTTTTTGCATTTATCAGGCCTTTATCTCAGAAACGAATAGGAATTTAGCCTTGCTCTCTTTAGCAATATTGTTGCCCTAAAGTAGTAGAACTTATCTTTTGAAAAAACCACATAAGAAAAACTCCATCTGAAATTCTGGTCAGTATCGGCTAAACTATTGAGAGTTGAACCAAGTAACCTACCAAATAAAGTTCTCAACAATTCTTTAGAACATTCTGAAACTCTAAAATGTTGTTTCAGCAGTATTTTGCATCATATCTTTTACAACACGTATTTCAAACACAGTTCACACCAACAGTTTATTCTCACATTTCGGATTTCACTACATTATTGACATTTTTATTAAATCGTCGTTGAAAAATGTACTGAAAACAACCGCATAGAGGCATTTTACAACAATGACATGTTTTGAAGAGTTGTGTATTACATTCCAAAGAAAATATGCAGAAAAAATTAACGGTTTTGGAGATACGGTGCGAAATGTATAAAAATTGTGAAATTTTTGCATATATTTTGAAATTTGAGAAAATAAATGTAGTTTTTCGAGTTCATTATTTCTCCAAATATTTTATTCTTGTCCTTATCTTCAAATTTGCTTCCGAGATCAGAAGAAGATTCACATTGGTTTCAGAGATATATCCCCGAATTTCTTTAAAAACTCAATATTTAACCATTATTAGATGGGGCCATAAAATTCGAGCTGGATCTGACACAACAAAACCAAACTAGGTTTTCTTGTCGTTTGGGTCTGTACTTTAAAAAATCCTCAGTTCAAATTGTTTGCACAAGATCACCTTAAAAATGTTAATGTTACACAGCCTTATCTTTCTTTCCAGCATTCGTTATCACAATTTATTTAATCTTGTCATGAACAAAATAAAGCAGCTATTTCTTTTATGAGAATCGTAAATGTCTTCATGAACTTAGCACTTACAAACGATAACAATGTCCCAACTAACCCCAAAAAAATCCGAATAAATTATTGTTTATTCTCAACCACAAAATCATTCTCCAAAATCTAAGTTAATTTTCTATTTAACTCGACTTATCGCAACGTGATGTTCATGATACCATCATTATGAATCCTTGGAGTAACAATGAAATTATATACAATATATAATCCTATTAGGCAATAAAAGGAACATTTAATCCTTTGAAGTATAAATGACGAAATGTGGCGGAAAATAATAGAGACAACGACAAACTGAATAGAATGCCAAAAAGAGGGAATCCGTTGTGTACATATGTATGTGGACATATTAACATAGATATATGTATGTATGCGTGTGATTGTGTTGTGTGTGGCGAAGATTCGACTGTCATTCCAGGAAGAACCACCAGCAACTTTGCAAAAATATTATTCTAAAGATTTATGAAACAGCATACGTAGCATTTGTGTTATGAATCTCCGGCGAGTGGATTTGGTTTTTGATATATGAGACGTTTCGTTGAAAAATTAACCAAATTGTTTTGAAAAAATCTTCAATACAATGAATGCTTGCCTGTTACCTACTGCAACATGACCAAGTTTTTTTCATGTGACCATAAATCCTATTGACCTTTGCTCCACAGATCGACCTAACTCCGCACATGCTCCTTTAAAGCTTTTATATCGTTTTTATTAATTCCACTAGATAAAGAAAATATCTCATATGCTAAGAAGGCATATTAAACGTAGATACACACAACTGTGCATTTTTGGCAGACAGCTAAATGAGTGTTTTTCTATTCTATGCATCAGAGGTTGTATATTGTTGTGTATTAGGGTTATGACTTTTTGACATTTTTCCTCAAAAATGATTTCCTGTAGCAGGGATGAATGAACTTTTGCCTATTTATCACTATGCTATCGTTTATTCCATTGAAATATAAAAAAGTTCACGCACAAATCGATTTTAAAAAAATAATTTTTTGAAAAAATATATGAGATGAAAAAAAATTTTTTTTCACAAAATTATTTTTTGTTGCTCGAGTGAATAAATAAAAGCCTACTAATAACTATAATAACGTTTATTTCATTCAAATATTAAAAAAGTCGCGAAAAAAGTCACTTTGAAAAAAATTTAAATTTTTTGTTTTTTTGTTAAAAAATTATATTTTTGAATAAAAGCGTTTACGACATTTTTACGATTCTCAGAATTAAAGAAAAATAGTGAGAAATAAATTTTATGTAATTTTAATTATCTCATGTGGCTCTAAAGTTTATTTTCAATTATATATGTATCTGTTTTCAGTGACTTCAAAAACTGTCCATAATTTTGATAAATTCAAATTTTAAAATCATTTTGTGCGCGAGGTTTTTTCACCGAATCACCTTATAATTAAGATTTTATGTAATCTTATGGCAAAGCTCATCACGCTATGATACAGGGATATGAGGTTGTAAAAAAGTCATAACCCTATTGTGTATATTACAGCAGCTATATTTAGATGGATTTGAGTAGTTTACCTGACTTCTGATAATGCAGAAAAACAATGTGTATTTTGTTGGTAAATCCCTAAGCAAATATCACAAACAAAAAAGCTAAAAGAAAAAAATAAAAAGTTTCATATTGTTTCATTTTTAAGCTCAATAACGTTTATGTCGTTTTTGATATTTGTGTGTGAGTAAGTTTGCTGTGTCTTTCTACATTCAGTGCCATGTTGGAGGAATTAATGTTGATGAGAAAAGTTACGAATGCCATATAGTCAAATAATGATTTACAAGTGCACAGTTGGATATGAGGAAGTGGATGTAAAAGAGTTACAGCAAAAATAATCATCACCTCTTAACTTGTTTGAGGACAATTCGAGGTATTTGTAAATAATGCCAACGAATTTAATGTTCCGAGGAACTCGTAATCTTTCATTTCGAGGAAAACTTGAAATATTAATTTACCAGCATTTCACCTGCGAAGCAGTATGTAAACGTATGCAATAGTTACTTAATGTACCTTTCTTTCCATCACTTCCTCAAAAGCATAACAGCGCAGCATGTTCTTTTCAATTTTATATTCAGATTTTAAAAGAATGACTGGCAGCAAGCGGTATGTTCTGCATTAATTGCCATCCATTTGCAACCTCAGCACGTGCTTTCATTCTACAATCTTAGACATCAGGAGCATCGCCCCCAGCACAATCACTACCATCAACAAGAACAAACAAGAACTACTCAGCTTTAGCTCAAAAATGGCAAGCAGACGTCATTGCATTGCAATCAAGGTCAAAGTTTTCTCTGCAATGATACTCCGCTCGTGGCCAAAGCGAAAGCGTTTCGTTTATAATTAGCAAAGTTGTTTTCAAGTGGGTTGTTGAATATTTAATCGGCCGGTAAAACTGCACTTAAGATCTGACTACAAGGAAATGGTGGTAAAGCAGTTTTTATTATTTTTTTTTTCAATGTTTGCGTTTGATTTTGGTTGAAGGGTTTTAGTGAAAAGCAACTGCGTTTATGGGGCTTTTGTGGCAATAAAATGTAAATTATGAAACAAATTTTTGAAGTATTGTAAAGAAAAACTACATATAACATCAAATACATTATGTTGAAGTCGGACGGGGTTGACTCTATATTGCCCTACACCACATCAGCAAATAAACTATCCTGCATATGTGTTAGAAGTGTTTCTAGACTTTGTACTATTCTATAACAAATTTAACAACTTTTCCCCTACCGACATCAACCAAAAAGTCTGATGAGCAGGATAAGTCTGCAATTGAGTATTTGATTAACCGAAACTACACGGAGGCAAAAACAGCATCTCTAACATATGTCCCAAACATGTTTTGCAGCAAACATATATTTAAGTCTCCAATTGAATATTTGATTAACCGAAACTACACGGAGGAAAAAGAAGGCATCTCTAACATATGTCCCAAACATATTTTGCAGCAAACATATATTTGTTTGCAATCAGTCCCAAACATAATATATGTTGGGGTCCTGCAAACAAATTATATATTTGGGTGCATAGAAACATTTGTTTAGGTGCAAACAAAAACAAACCCAAAAGCCACAAAAAAAAACAAACACATGCACCAGTGGGCGCTTACTGTAATGTAAAACACATTGAAATAAATGCTCACTTGCTCTCAGTAAGCGCTTACTGGCTATCTTCAACATATACACACATTTATAAATGGTGGTGGTTTATTAAAAGGCGTAGAAATACCAAACAAAAGCATCAACTGACACATAGGTACATAAAAAATTCCAAAGAAATACATAACAGACTTGAATAAAAAAACTAAATGAAATAATTTATAAAATGTCACACTTATAAAATATATAGAAAGAAACATCGTTGAACGCTTCTCCTTAGTTGTGAAATAAAACCGATTTTCTTCGAAGTTGAAATCATCAGCGGGAAATCGGTATCTGGAATCAAATATTTTCATATTTTAAATATACATATGAATGTATGTATATGAAAAATGTATTAATGTAATTACCAATATAAAATGCGACTTCTTCCTTGTCCAATAAAATATTTCCATTCACCTTTTTGATTCAATTATAAAATTTCCAATTATAAAATGTATTGTGCATTTAATTTACTAAAAACGATTCTTTAAGAAAACACAAAACACTGATTTACTCACTCACTTTACCGTCTTTACTCAACGATTGTATTTAGAAGACTGAAGAAAAAAAAAACAAAATTTTTTCTTTTCTCCTTCGCAACAGTCCCAAGCAAATATTTGCTTGGATCTCAACATATTTCTAACATATATTTTCCTGCATGTATGCTCATCATAAAATTTGATCCAATCCGATTCTTGTATATCAAACAACACCTTCAAAAATTATCAAATGTTCTCTAAGTAGAGTCGGTCTGTTCGAAGATGGTTGTGAACATTTCGTCAAACTTGCTCCTTGCAATTTTGATTACAATTATATATTTTCTTTTTTTGTGGGCAAGTCCAGGCTTCCTCACATAATGACCCACGAGCTCAAAAAATCAGACGATGACCGACTAAAATACCTGCTCGAAACTATAACTTTCGAAAGAAATGAGACCCAATGACTTAGAATAAGTCCCAAGATTGACTATGACAGTCGGTTTCTCCTCAGAAAAAAAATGTCAACACCTCTGTCTTTTAATTCAGTTTAAAGCCAAATTTTTGATCGTGTTGAAACTTTCATAAGGTAGCCATTTTGATCATTTCTACAATTTATAAAAATTTTGCCTACGGTAAGTCAATACTTCCTCAGATATGAGCATAGATATTTGGAAAATTCAGAACCACTTCTTCGTAGAGCTCACGCAATAGGGTTTGTAGTAGTCTATGTGATCTTTGTTACAACGCTATGATTTTATTCTCCATACTTCCTTCGATAACGGACTGAACGTTTCAAAGTCTTGCTAAACACGATTTTTTGGGAAAACTGGAAAACTACTTATTTTTATTATTTATTCATTTGCATTATTTATTTACAATACCCTCCACCATAATATGGAGGGTATAATTAAATTTGTCATTCCGTTTGTAACACATCGAAATATTCATCGGAGACCCTATAAAGTATGTTTATTCTTGATCAGGGTAAAATTCTAAGTCGATATAACCATGTACGTCCGTCCATCTGTTGAAATCAAGATCCAGGTCGGAATTTTTAGCACATAGCTTTGAAATTTAGCATAGAAGTTTCTATTACTCCTAGGGTGTTTGATAGTGCAAATTGGCTATATTGGTCCACGTTTAGATATAGCCCCGGAGAATGGTACCACCCGATTTTCGGTATTTTGAAGGTTTTAGCCGTATATAACTCCGAAATGGCTGAAATTTGTTAAGGGTATAAAACTTTCTCCCAAAAATTTGTCGGTATAGGTCCACGCCTTCATATAGCCCCCATAGAACGGTACCTCCCGATTTTCGGTATTTTGAAGGTTGTGGGCTCAATATTCCACCGAAATGCCTGAACTTTGGTATGTGGTCTTCATTTGAATTATTAAACGTTCCATATGAAATTTGTCTGTATAGGCCCATGCCTTCATATAGCCCCCATGCCTTCATATATATATATAGAACGTACCTCCCGATTTTCGGCGTTTTTTTTTGCCTCACAAATGGCTGAAATTTGGTATCTCGTGTTCGTTGGGTGTATAAAACTTGCCCCCAGAAATTAGTCGGTACAGGTCCACGCCTTAGTATAGCCCCCATCGAACTGTACCTCCCTATTTCCGGTATTTTGATGGTTGTGGCCTCAATATTCCACTGAAATGGCTCAAAATTTGGTACTAGGTCTTCACTGAAGATATTAAACGT
This sequence comes from Musca autumnalis, assembly GCF_047663935.1. Classification (NCBI taxonomy): domain Eukaryota; kingdom Metazoa; phylum Arthropoda; class Insecta; order Diptera; family Muscidae; genus Musca; species Musca autumnalis. Next base: position 146,871,478 of record NW_027412088.1, on the reverse strand, counting down.
TCCATACGAAATTTGTCGGTTTAGGTTCAAGCCTTAGATAGCCCCATAGAACGTACCTATGGAATTTCGGTATTTTGAAGGTTTTAGCCTTATTATCACACGGAAATGGCTGAAATTTGGTACTTAGTCTTCTTGGTGGGTATAAAACTTTATCCCAGAAATTTGTTGGTATAGCTCCACGCCTTCATATTGCACCCATAGAACGGTACCTCCCGATTTTCGTAATTCTGAAGGCTGTGACGTCAATATCCCACAGAAAGAATGAAATTTGTTATTAGGTATTCCATGAGGTTATAAAATATTCCAGAAGAGAATTATCAGTACAAGTCCACGGGTTGCTATATCCCCCATAGATGCGTACCTCTTGATTTTCGGTATTTTGAAGGTTTTACAGAAATATCCGATTAATTTTGTCATATTTTCGAAGAGAAGAGCCTTTTAAAATAAAGACGAATAGAATTAACTAACGTTGATGAGCACAGATGCTCAGAACGACATAATAAGGATTCATGGTTGGAAAACATATAACTTCTTAACATCAAGCCTTATAAATCATATACTTTTTTCCGTTCCTATGCTTTAAAGCCTTTTTCTATCATCTTTTTGCCTTTTTTTGTCTTGGTCAACTGATTTATGACTTCAGAGCAATGTTGGAGCTTTTAATCATTATCCAAAAGAAATGATTGTGAGTTTTCTTTTGCTGACCAACTAACTGGAAACAAATGCATCAACAAACATACATCCACACACACACTTTCTCTCACTCATAAACAAGCCAAGTGGAGAAGATAAATTTCTCTTGAAAAGAGGAATGCGTGAAAGGAATTTTCTTCATATGTCTAACCGTACACGAATGGTGTTCCTATGTTTGGGAATTGGAAAATTAGAGCAAAAAATATGATGCAAGGTGTAATGTTACTTTTGCACACCGATAAATTACAAATTCAACATAACCAGAAAAAAGAAACTGTTTGGGATAAACTTCTGATCGCCAAAACACACTTACTTCGTTATAAACTTCCTTACTACGAAAAAGAGAAGTGGTTTAAAGATATTAAAGGTCCGAGCCGAACAGGACAGAATTCACTACTGCTGATATTTACAATTTGAGTGTAAAACAAAAGATAAAATAGAAACAGAAACGTGTTACAGGGTGTCATATGAGGAAGAAGCATTGTAGCGGATGTTTATTAGAATTTTCCTTTTATTTTGAAAGGATATGCGTAAGTATTAAGTTTTCAAGTGGAAAAAATATGATTTTGCAGATATAAGTCTACCTAGTTTAAAAACTATAAATGCTTTTAGATTTCAAGAATTCAGAGTAGTGGGAAGTTGAGACTAATATGGGATTTTTTATTACTGCAATAGACCATGTGTCTTTGAAGGCAATGATGCTATTAGAGCACCAATAAAACGAAAGTTACTACTATATCAATATGTCATCTTAATCAAAATATTATGTTATTAGATCCTTCCCTTGTAACACGGATGTCCTTTCAACAAAGTTACATCCCCATTGCCATAATAATTGACATCAACCAATTATCCCAGACAGACTCGTTAAAAAACATTCATACCCTTGTAGTCCATTAAACCACTGATGATTGCGGATATCTAGCTCTTCCTGTCCAAAATCGCTAGAACCGATATTAAGATTACCATAGCTATTTAGATTTCTAACCAATATTTTTAGCCAATAATTCGAGGTATTATAATAATTAGAGTGAGTATTGCAATCTAGTTCATAGTTCACTGTCCTAGTTAAAAAAAGTATGAATAACGTCATACATTACGCATATACGGTTTTTTTTTCATACAAACGACCGGAGGCCATTGAACTAGATAGTGAACTGGTCGTTCAATTGAACTAGATTGATACAACTCTACATGGAAGGTAAATGTAGTTCTTTACAAATCTTAGAAAGTAGGTACGATATTTGACAGCTTTTTTATATAATTTGCATCAAGAGAGAGGTTAAGAGTTAAGGCCCCCACTCATTAGTCAGTCTGACTGCCAGCATTTATGGTAGTATGTGTAAATTTTCGAAATTTTGAGAATGTATGTGTGAGTTTTCCAAGACTGATGAAAATCAAAATAGTTTTGATTTCAAAATGAACCCCCATCAGTCTGGGTGAATTGTGTTTATTTTCAAATTGTCAATAAATAATTTTGAAAAACAGAAAATAATGTTGGTGTTGGAACACAAAAAACGTAGAATTCATTCATTTTTGGAGGACAAATTCAAGATTTTTAGACTTGACTGATGGTTCGTTCTACACACTTGTCAGTCACACATACAGAAAGGGTTCATCGGACTGACGGCACAGACTGATAAATGAGTGGGGGCCTTTAGTTCCAAGACACATTTACATAAGGTAGAAGTGACAATCAGCTGTATTTTTAGCTTCTTTGTAAATTTGGTTATCAAAGTGTAATAGGTTCTACTCATGAAATTTCAAACTGCGAAATTTTGCTACCATAAAATACTTCTTTTCATCGTAAACGTGTAATAACAATTACCTACGATAGTTCAGAATGCTTTCTATTCACATTTTGATTCAAATTTGTTCTATTTTAGAGGATTTTGAAAATGTATTTATGAGAAAATTTTGAATTCCGTTTGTACTTTCTGTCAGTACTGACGTATTTTCTTCAAATAAAAAAAAAAACTAAAAAAAATAAGGAAAATTTCAATTTTTTTCCTAACTCTTGAGCTTTTATCTACTAAGCCCAGAACCATGAAAAACGCTTGCCCGCGGGCAACTTAGCAATAAAGAAGCCGACGGATAAAAATGCAAACGGTACCAAAAAGGCAATTGAGGCTTCTAAGGACATGGAATGTAATAAGGGATCCAATTCTCAAAAATTATCTTCAAAGAAAGAATCTTCTGCCATTTCCAACAAATCAGTATCCGAAGCTAATGGTTCCAGCTTCAAAGAAGCAATTTTGCCAGTTGTTGCTAACACATTGAATACTTTTTCTGTTGCCAATGTAGAGCAGGCATCCCTTTCAATTCCTACTGTGCAAAGAATTGAATCAGCAGCATCTACATCTATGAATCAAAACGCTCTATTTAAGGATAATACGATCAACAAAAAGAATTATGAATTTCCAAATAAATCCATGGATCAGAACATGGAATCTTCATCGGGTTTAGAGGATGATAATGGAGAATTTCAAACTGTAAGAAATAAACGCAGTAAGAGAACGCGTACACATGATCATGTCATAGATTTCACAAATCTTTCTTCTTTAAATTCCAAGGAAAATGATATACATACACCACTCATTAAAGGGTCACAAAATAGGTATTCTATTTTAGGTTCTCTAGATTTAGAAAAGGTTCCTGTTATGTCAGTTAGAAATGCTAGTCCGATAAGAGAACATGTAGCACCTAATCCTAAGAAGGTCAAATTTTGTCCTCCTATTTTTTTGTTTGGTATTAATATTGGTCGTCTGATTGAAGAGTTGGATTCTAAGAAGATTACATACAAGATTATAAATAAGAATAGATTCAAGAGTAAATTATATGTGCAAGATCTTTGGTACATGCTGAGATAATGGGTATATTAAGAGAAGGAAAATTTGAAGCATATACATACACACCTAAAGAGTTTAGGCATGTCAGTATTGTCTTGCGTGGACTGTATCAGGTACTAGTTTGGAAACTCTTGAAGCTTGGCTAGATCAAGAAATACCGAAAACTGTTCAAAAGGTAACCAAATTTCAAACAAGCCATTCTGAACAAGTGTACAACGGCCCACCCCCAAATAGGGATTTATTTTCTATTGAGAGTACGATTAATGATGTGTTAAGTCAAGTTCCCGATCATCTAATTAATTTTTCTGTAAATTCATCAGCACTTAGTAGTAATTTAGACCCATGGTTTACTACTATAGAGGAAGTGAGTTTGTCTATTTATGGTTTGAATAATAAGAAATCTTATGGTCAAGACAATATTTCAAACTTTTTGATTCGCAAATTCCCATTTAATGCTATAAAATATTTAGTTATAATATTTAACAACTGTATAAACAACTCTTATTTTCCTAAAAATTGGAAAGATATTGCCTATTAAAAAGAATCCGAATTGTTGCGATATTAATAACTTGAGACCGATTTCCTTGTTATCTAATTTAGGAAAATTGTTGGAGAAAATACTTCGTAAAAAAATGGATTTAGAAATTTCTGTAGAGATATTCCCCCTTTCCAATTTGGATTCAGAAAAGGTCATTCTACACTAGATGCTCTTTCAAAATTTCATAGCGATATTATTTCGCACTTACGTAGGAAATCTTGCACAGTTGCTGTTTCATTGGATGTTGAAATAGCCTTTGATGGCACATATCATGATGGCATTATTTATAAAATGATTCAGTTAGGTTTTTCGACTCACATTGTTAAAATATTAAAAATTTTCTTTTCGGATAGACAGTTTTATATCCAACTTGGAAATCTGAAGTCTGATTTGCGTACAATCTCTTGTGGAGTTCCCCAGGATTCGATTTTGTCCCCCCATTTATTCAGTATTTACATGTATGACTTTCCGCATCAGATGAATAACTCTGTAGGTGTGTTGTATGCTGATGATTGTCTTTTATATGCTCACGCAGATTCGCCGAAGGAAGCCCTGTCTTCAATATCGCAACATTTAAACCATGTAGAGAAATTTTACACAGAGTGGGGAATAAAAATTAACTCGTCAAAGAGTGAAGCAATTTGTTTGAGAAACGCTTCTGGAAAATGTAAAAGGTGGGTCGTGCCCGAGAGTAAGTCTTTGAGACTGTTTCTAAATGGTACAGAAATACCTTTTAGAGATAGTCTCAAATACTTAGGGGTACGTTTCAATAAACTTGTCAAGTTTAACGAGAATGCGAGAGGCTTTATGGGAAAGGCAAATCGTATTAAGGCGTTACTTAATGTACTCTTTACTAGCAAAGCGTTGCCTGTAAGGACAAATTTATTATTGTATAAAACCTGCATTCGACCAGCCCTTTTGTATGCTTTCCCTATTTGGTTCTCTATCTCGCCAACTGTAATGAATGAAATGGAAGTGTTAGAGAGAAAGGTTCTTCGACTTTGCATCGGAAAACATTTTCAAAGTTTTAACAAGCGTTTTTCAAACAATTATGTTTACAATTCTGCCGGTATTAAGCCCTTATATGTGTACTCATTGCAGCTAGTAAAAAATTATACCAATAGGCTTCTTAGTCATTCTAACTCTTTAATCCAGAGTTCTATTAGAGACCAAGCTAATTTTAACTGGTCGAACACCAATTACATTTCCTCTTTCGGAATAGATTTAAGAATGGATTTGGCTTCAGTTCAGTGTCCAGACTTTTTTATAATAACAATGTTGTTTTTGTAAATTTGTTTAGTTGTTGTAATTCATGCATTCACCTTATATAAATATGCCTTGGTTAGTTCTAACTTTTAGTTTTCGTAATTTGTCGGAATATGCCCCCCAGAATCTAAAATATGGATTTAGTATTTGGATATTTCTCCCACAAGAATTATGCTGAATTTCAACAGCTAAATACTATCCGACCATTATTGGCATATTCTTTGTTCAAAACTCTTACCTCGTCAAAATGTTTGAATACACTGTGAACCGAAATTTTGGGGCATGGAAAATTCCTTTGGGGATTAAAGCCCTTGGTGAGTAAATTGAGAATCCGGAAGAACAGATGCGCCGTGAGTCAAAATTCCGAGCTATTGCGTGATAAAATTTTTGCTGGAGACCCATGTAAGGCACCATTAATTGACGTTATATCTTTGTTTACTGTTGTTTTAGCTTATTTTTGAGATACATGTCTGCAGTCAAATCAAATGAGGATTATTTTTGTAGAGCATTTCGACCTTCTAACTCGCTTCTTTCAATGTCCTTTATTTTAAGAACCGCTATAAAAGTACCATAAGATGACGATTTTCAGCTTCAAAATGTTCTGCAAAAATGTCGCTCAGATGATTTTAGGTACGGTTCCCTAAGACATGAAATCGATATAATTTTGTTTTAGCGGTCCTATTTCACTGTTACCCGAACCTTGCTCATACAACCCAATATCTATTTAATTCAATACTCGTACATACACTTTTAGCAATTGAATATGAAAAATTCTCAGAGTCATCCGAAATATAGCGCATAATTTTAACTCGTTTTGTTGAACGCGTTTATATCATTGTTTTTTTGGAAGACAGATCCGGATTTCCAAATCTTGGAACCGATTATTCAGATATTAAAACCGGATTTTTAACCGGTTTTTATGAACCGATTAGAAAGCTATTAAAATTCTCAATCAGATAAAATTAAGATGCAATATAAACTTTACGCGGCGCTAGAATAAGAAACGTATTTTTGAACCGTTTCTTACCGCTATAAAGATACATTTCACTTCATGAAAAAGCTATGATCGAGGTCTGGAGGTGAAGCATTGCTTTTGGGGTGAAAGCTATTAATGAGAATATTAAGAACCCCAAAATACAGATCCGGCGTGAATCGAACTTCTGAGTTATGGTGGAAACCCGGTAGCGCCATACAACAGCTTCAACACTTATAAGTTCTGTAATGTTAAAAACGCAGCAACCTTCGGAAATATGTCTTTCCAAAAATTTAGTCATCAACCACGTAAATATCTTCGTATAAGTTTCTTTTATTCTCTAAGAATAAAAAAGTGTTTCTAAAGAATAAAAATGGATATATGTGAAGGTATAAATATGTTATGTTATGTGTGTGGGCAATACGAGTACATTAGCCATGGTGAAGAAAAACGTTGCTTAAATGAGAACTAATTAAGGCATATGAACTCAGCCCATAATCCTTGATGGAGTAAAGTCTATAATTATGTGGAAGTACCTAGTGCACAAATACGGTTGGCGTTTTGTAATAATCGTCCATTGCATATAAGACCAACATCAGGGATAGGTTCATTGACTTCATCTATTCAGTGTCCAAGTGGCGACGAATTTGAACCCGAGGAAGAGCATTCAAGCAAACCTCTCCTTGTTGATAAAAAATGCTAGATTGTCTTGAAGCAAAATTAGAACTATCGCAACGTAAATCAGAGGAAATAGCTGCTTTCTTCAAAGAAAACAATTTATTAGTTCCTGGTACAAAGATTTCAGGATATAGGAGCCGACAAACTGCGCTTCACAGGTTTTTATTTAAACCGAAGATATGAAGGCAGCATATTACCCTAATGTTAGAGATCTCATGGAAGCTATGTTCATTATCTATGATCCAAGTGACTGGAGATTCTTTATTGATATTTCGAAATGCAGTTTAAAGGCAGTTCTTTTGCATAAAACGAATAAAAAACCGTCCGTACAAGTCGCTTATAGTATGGACACAGATGATTCGTATGATCCACTTAAAACGACGTTGAAATGGCTTAATTACACGGGAAATAATTGGAAAATATGTTGCGATCTAAAGGTAGTTGCTGTTTTGTCTGGTCTTCAAAAAATAAAAATACATAAAAAGGATGGGCTTCATCTGTGACTGAGATTCGAGGTAGGTAGGAGACCAATATAAATGCCACAGCTGGAAGAAACGAGAAAAATGTGTTTTTGGTACCGGAAATATTGTTAATGAGCCCTTGGTCGCAAAGGAAACAATGTTACTACCCCCACTTCACATAAAGCTGGGCATTGTGAAAAGCTTTTTTAACAAATGAGGAAGTATTTTCCACTTTGCAAAGGGTTTTTTCAAGTATTAGTGAAGCAATCTTGAAAAATGGTAAGATGTTATGGAAACAACATATATATATATATATATATATATATATATATATATATATATATATATATATATATATATATATATATATATATATATATATATATATATATATATATAATTATAGGTGATCTTAACGGCCCAGACATAAGGAAATTAATGAAATGCGAAATATTTTCAATATCTTTAAGTTCACTCCAACGTAAAGCCTGGGATGCTGTTGAAGACGTTATTACCGAAAAAATCGTTCGGAAACCTACCAGTCATCACTCCACAAAATGTTAAAAGCTTTCCACATACATATCAAGCTTTTTGTAGAAAATTAACTTATGTTGAAACTAAGGTATGGGGTATTGTAACTCGCGATCAGTTTTACTATACCATAACTTTTGACCGCATTTCGGTAAAATAAACTCTTTTAGCCCGATTCACCGAGGGGTTTCTTAAAATAATAATTTGAGCGGAAGCTGTGGTCGTACTAATCTAAAAAAATCGGAAAAAATTGTTGAATTAAACGAGTTTCATTATGTTATTTTCCAATTAGTGGTTTTACAACACAATGTAGAGCTTAATGCTCAAAGGAGAAGTTAAAGAGTACACTTCATGGTTGAAGTTTCTAATGTATGATTTTTTAATATATCCACTGTATCTACCTCAAACGGATGCTGACATTTTTAAACCTGAAAAATGGGGTTTTTTGAATTTTTGCTCTAATCGGGACTCGCAGCTGGATTTCCCTAAATACCTATTATTTAATTGTAGTACTCGCGATTTCGCATTTTTTTAATGTATAACATGAGGGTGTAGCCCTCACAGGATCACAGCAATCTGCGCCCAAACACGAAATTTTTGTGCGTAAATTTTTCTCAAAAACCTATTTTTTGGTTTAAAATTTACAAACGCCGTTCGATTTCCGTGGAAACCCGCGTAAATTTAGTTTTTTTGCGTTCTGAATCTAACAAGCCACGACGCGTAAAAATCCACCCACTAGATCGGCGGACATGATACCCTTCAAATTTCGAAAATTGGCAAAAAATTAATTTGAAAATATCGCATATTAAAACGCGTTTTGGATGTGTCAGTTCTACTTAAATAAATAGATCGATACGCGTGTTTAAACTGTGCGAAAACAGATATTTAAAAACTCTCGTAAATCCAGAGATATAATAGATTTTTTCTAAAAATTGAGTGCGATGCTACATCCACGGTTCTTGATGGATCGCATTAAAACGGCATAGAATGATGTATATTTTAATGGTGATTATTGAAATCGGATGCGTATAAAATGTAAGTGAACTTCGCGGAAATTATGACCATTTTACTGTATTTTGCACCCTTAAATGCAGCAGATGCTACATCGTGGCCGCCAAATAGAATTTGACAAACTGTACATCAAATAAAAGGGATTGATTCGCTGTGTTGGAAAATCGGATGCGCATCATGGCATTTTCATAATTACGCGGTTTTTATGCATCTCAAATGTTGTAATATTCAATATAACATTATTTTAACGTTATGCCACCATTGGAATTCCTTGTGATTTAATATAAGGTTCTAATAATATTATCCAATAGGAAAACTATAAGCGAAAAATTTGTTACAACGGAATATCACCATTATTGCGTCAAATTTTGACGAAAATGCCGAAGAACTCAAACATTTTTTCTCCAACTTTTCCTATAAAACCATAAAAAAATAAAATTGGAATAATATGATTTTAATTATACCCTACACCACTATGTGGGGAGGGTATTATAAGTTGGTTTTGGCCAAAAAGTTTGTAACGCATCGAAATAATGGCCGTAGACCCATACATATATATATCAAAATGAATGTCTCGACGAGCTGAGTCGATCTGGCTATGTGTGTCCGTCCGTCCGTCCGTCTGTCCGTCTGTCCATCTAAACCTTGTAATCACGCTACAGGTCGCAATTTTGATCGGATCGTCACGAAATTTTGCATGTTGATAGGGGTCCCGGAGGGGAAGAAGCCTATTGATTTTGGTGATGGTCGGATAATATTTAGGGGTCGGAAAGGGCAAAAAACTTAGGTGGATAAAATGACAACGTTTTTTTCCAAAGCGAATATCTCAGCTTCTGTACGGGGTATACCAAAAGCAAAACTTGACAATGAAAGAAGAAAATATCACCTTTCTAATGATGTAAAGCAGGTGCTCGTAGGTAATCATACAACGAAGATATAACAATAGTAGCAAATAAAACCCCAATTTTCATTTTTGCGATTTTAACTATATTGACGAATATCACAGCTTTGGTTGAAAACTTTCCAAAAGCAAAGTCTGACTATGAAAGTAGAAGATCCCGTCTTTACAATGATGCAAACTAGGTCGGCGTAGGTAACCAAATAACGGAGATATCGCAATAGTCGGTAATACATCCCATTTTCTATTTTTTTGGAAATCACGATACAGGTCGCAATTTTAATCGGATCGTCACGAAAAGTTGAGGGTTAATGGGGGTCTCACAGATGAAGAAGCCTATTGATTTTGGTGTTGGTCGGATAATAATTAGGGGTCGGAATGGGCAAACACTTATTTGGAGAAAAGTCAACATTTTATTTTAAAACCAATATCTCTGTTTCTTTAAGAGGTATATCAAAAGCAAAAAGACAAGAAAAGTAGAAAATATCACCTTTACAACGATGTAAAATAGGTTGCCGTAGGTGGTCAAATAGCAGAGATATGGCAATAGTCGATAATGCATCCCATTTTCCGATTTTCTTGTAATCACGCTACAGGTCGCAATTTTGATCGGATCGTCACGAAATTTTGGGGGTTAATGGGGGTCCCAAAGAGAAAGAAGCCTATTGATTTTGATGATGGTCGGATAATATTCAGGGGTCGGAATGGGCAAACACTTATTTGGAGAAAGGTCAACGTTTTATTTCAAAGCCAATATCTCTGTTTATTTAAGAGGTACATCTAAAGCAAAACCTGGCAAGGAAAGTAGAAAATATCACCTTTACAAGGATGTAAAGCAGGTTGTCGTAGGTGGTCAAATAGCAGAGATATGGCAATAGTCGATAATGCGTCCTATTTTCCAATTTTTTTGTAATCACGTTTTTTTTTGTAATCGGTCGCAATTTTCATCGGATCGTCACGAATTTTTTGAGAGTTGATGCGGGTCCCACAGAGGAAGAAGCCTATTTAGTTTGGTGATGGTCGGATAATATTCAGGAGTCAGAATAAGCGAAAAGCTTATGTGGTGAAATGTCAACTTTTTTTTATGCGAATATCTCCGCTTCTGGTTGGAGTATTCCAAAAGGAATACCCCTCAATGGCAGAAGAAAAGATCTCGTTTATATTGATGCAAAGTATGTTGGCGTAAGTGAGCGAACCGAGATATTGCAAAATTCAGTAATATACCCAATATTTCCATTTTTTGTAATCACGCTACAAGTTGGAATTTTGATCGGATAGTGACAAAATTTTTGGGGGTAGATGGGGGCCCCACAGAGGAAGAAGCCTATTGATTTTGGTGATAGTCGGATAATATTTAGGGGTTAGAATGGGGAAAAACTCATTTGGAGACAAATTCAAAGTTTTTTTCTTTGTGAATATATCGGCTTCTAGTAGGGGTATACCAACGGCAAAGCCTGTCTATGGAAGAAGAAAATATTACCTTTAAAGCAGGTTGGCGAAGGTGGTCAAACAAGGGAGATACCACAATAGTCGGTAATGCATCCAATTCTTCCATTTTTTGCAATCAAGCTACAGGTCGTAATTTTGATCGGATGGTCACGTAATTCTGGTTGCTTATGGGGGTCCCAGAGAGAAAGAGGCATATTATTTTTGGTGGTAGTCGGATTATATTCCCTAAAAGAAATGTTTACCAGTGAAAAGCTTATGCACAGGGGTAGTGGTGTAGGGTATCACATGGTCGGCTCCGTCCCGACTATAGCCTTTGCTCACTTGTTTTTTCGTAATATGTTCTTCGTATTTTTGCAAATAACATGAATACTATAGCTCCAACCTTCACAACTTAGGTTTCATTTTATTTCTCAAAATGTCTGGATGCTGTTATAATTTTTTTTATATATTTTTCGTAAGTATGAGCGCTATTGTTTCAAAAATATGTTTGTAAATACGTGAAATTATTTAACAAATTTGATTTTTCGCGAATCCATTGAGACTGCGATTATTTTTTGCATCATCGCAAAGGTTACGAATTCAGTTAACGATAATATGATATAACAGCTAACTATATTAAGCCGCGATTTTTTTAGAATTTTTTTCTAATTATCATAATTAAAACGGTCATATCTTTTGCGCGCAACGATCAAAGTTAGTAACGAAAACAGATTTGGAATGCAGATTTTTTTCTTAATCTATGTACCAAAAATCATTGATGTAGTATCAACATTTTTTTTTTTGATTTTTTTGAAATGGAAAAGACAATTTTACACATTTTTCCTGATATGTCCCTGAAATTACATTTTTTACACTTGGATTATTTCAATCAACAACTAGCTTCCGAATCTGACGAACATGGAGAAAGATACCACCAAATCGCTTTGCCATTCGAAAAAAGGTACGATAGTGCAATTGATACCAACACATTTGAACACATCTAAGTTTTCTTCCGAAAAAAAAAACCTTAGGGTATAGATGCAAGCGATCTCCTGATTTAATACTTGCTGAAATTTGCTGGTGGAGCATTCTCGAATTCCATGTTCAAGAAGAATAACGTAGAATTTTCTTTGTTTTCTATAAATATTTATTCGAACAAAGCAAATTTAATTTTTTAATAGAAAACAAGTAAGAAAAGGCTTAAGTTCGGCCAGGCAGAACTTTTTATACCCTCCATCACGAACTGTGTTGAAGTGAATAGGAACAATTAATTTTATTTCGTTTATGAAAGTACTAAACTCTTCCTTTTATTGCAGGAGTAGTACATATATCTCAACTGATAATACTCCCTTCAAAAATTGGGCAAAACCGACTAGACCTAAACCTGGATATTCTGGATTTGGATAGTTAACAACATCGGGAGCACCGTTCTGGAAACACAAAATACTAACTTACAACCGATTCTGTGGTCAAATGGGACTAATACATTCAAAATATCTTAAAGTGACGCGTACTATATATGGGGCGTTATATGGGGGCTATACCAAAACGTGGACCTATATAAACAAACTTTGGTAGAGAAGTTTTTTAGCCTCTGGAGACACAAAATACCAAATTACAACCTATTCGGTGCTCAAATGGGACTAATACATTCAAAATATCTTAAAATGACGCGTACTATATATGGGGCGTTATATGGGGGCTATACCAAAACGTGGACCAATTTCGCAGAAATATTTATTAGCCCCTGGAGACATAAACTACCAAATTACAACCAATTCGGTGGTCAAATGGGACAAATATCTTAAAATTTCCTTAACCCTCCGTCATGCACATGTTCCGATAGTCACGTACGTAGCGCATGTATCTGGCCAGATACAGTATTTATTTCAGTACATTTATACGAAAAATATGCTATTTTAGTGATAATATTATATTCTTGTATTGTTATTACTCCAGGCAGATATATATTTTCACTTTTTTGTTCTTAGTACATGCTTAACCCGTGTAAAAAATATGAGAAATAAAACAAGAAAAATTGTATTTTTGTGTTTACTCGTAATGTCAAAAAATAATAAGAATTGTTATAAAGTTCATTTCAATTAAATCTAGTAGTTATAAAGTAGGTTTTAATTAATTCTTGATTAAAAAAGTCTCACAAAGCTTCAGGTAAGCACCTAAAACATGTATAATCTGATTTCGAATGTTGTAGGCATACCGAATTGGAGCAAAATGTGTGTGTATCTGGTCAGATACATGCGCTACGTATACGATGTATAGATGAACAACTCTACATAAATTTAGATTGTTGTTGTTTTTTTAAAGTGTTTTTTTCATAAAACGATACCTTACAATATTTGTAGAGGGTACCTGGAGACTCAAGCCCCTAGCTAAATCAGAAATATATTTATATCGCAGTTAAATTCGTAAAATATCTGGCCAGATACATGTGCATGACGGAGTGTTAAAACGCAATGTATGGGGGCTAAACGAAAACGTGGACCTACATAGCGCGCTTTCAATACCAAAAGTCCTACATACATATTATACATTTTACCAAAATTTCATCCACCTACTTCAATCCGTTCGGACGCTAGAGTGATTTCCACAGACAGACGGACATGGCTATATCGATGTAGAATTGCACGCTGATCAAGAATATATATATATTTTGTGGGGTCTACAATGATTATTTCGAGTAGTTAAAAACGGAATGACAAACTTAATATACCCCCCATCATATGGTGGAGGGTATAAAATATCAAAAGGGCTTTAGAATCGACCTAAAACACGCGTTTTAGTTATCAGGCAATATTCCGCACATGGTACTGGCGTGTATTTTTTGGTTATAGCCCTGATGTACATATGTGTCTTTGTTGTTTTGCCTTCTTGCTATGCCCATCAATAAAAAACACCACCATCTAAAAATGTGTATATGTATATGTTAGAAACATTGACATTTACGCTTCCGTGCTCTCAGAAAGCTGGGTTTGTATTTGTTTGAATCCAAACATATACCCAGCCAACAATTTTTGCCGATGGCTCTGATATCAGATTTTTTTCCGAGATTTCGTAACCTTTCTTTCTGATTATTTTCCGATTGCTCTGCACAATCTCGGATGGGAAATTTTGATTTGTTTTCTTTCCGATTATTTTCCGAGTGCTCTGCACAATCTCGGAAGGGAAATTTTGATTTGTTTTCTTTCCGATTAGTTTAAGAGTACCCTGCACATAATCTGAAAGAATTTTTGATCTGTGTATTTTTCTCGCGAGCAAAAATCCCAAACTCTGGTTGAGAGTTAATTGTATACAAACAACGCCAGCGGCAAGGGAAATTTCTTTGCTTTGTTTGCATGCTGTACCTTGTTTTTTAGTTATTTCGCAGCAGTTAAGTGAGTAAGACGTAGCGGAACAAATTATTGTGTGTTTTAAAACAAATTAAAATTGGAAGTTTGCATACACATTTTGCACGGTGCTCTTGAAACAATTTTAAATGGAAGGTGCTTACACCTCGAAAGTTTTTGCGGATTCTGAAACTACAATGTTTGTAGATGAGAAAAATCAAAAAACAAAAAAAAATCGCCGGAGCGCTTTTTAAATAAATCGCGATTTAAGTTGACATTTTTAGGGGTTGTTTAGGTTTTCACGATTTTGCTTAGAAACCGCAAGTTCTATGAAAATGGGACTAAAGAATATGTTGTAGCTATAAAAATTCTCTACAGGATCGACCTTTATGGTATTTTCGTAGTTTTTACCATTTTTGAGATATAGAAGTTCAAATCGGGACAATGCATTGACTGTGTCGCTCCCTTATAAAACAGTGTCATGTAGGGTGCGCCTTAACTAACTTTTGATGAAAACCGCTTACACAGGGAAAGTTTTTGTGAATTCTGAAACAGCAGTGTTCATAGATGAGAAAAATCCAAAAACAAGAAAAAATCGCTGGAGGGATTTTTAAATAAATCGCGATCAAAATTCACATTTTTAGGTGTTTTTTAGGTTTTCACGATTTTGCATGGAAACCGCAAGTCCAATCGAAATGGAGCTAAAGAAAATGTTGTAGCTGTACAAATTCTCTAGCGGATTGTCGTTTATCATTTGTTCTCAGCATGTACCATTTTTGAGATACAGAAGCTCAGTTTACATTTTTAGGTTTTTTTGTTAGGGTTTCGCGATTTTGCTTGAATACGGTAAGTCTTATCGACATGGGACCTGAGACAATCTTAAAGCTGTGAAAATTCTCTACAAGACTGGCTTAAGTAACGTATCCTAAGTTGTAAAATTTGTTTAGATATATAAGTTTAAGTTGGGAATTTGCAGTCATGACATTGTTTTATAAGGGGGCGATACAGAATTGAGTTGAATTTGAATTGTCCCAATTTGAACTTCTATATCTCAAAAACGGTAAAACCGACGAGAATATCATAATGGTCAATCTTGTAGAGAATTTTCATAGCTACAACATTTGTTTTAGTCCTATTTTGATAGGAATTGCGGTTTTTAAGCAAAATCGCGAAAACCTAAACAACCCCTAAAAATGTCAACTTAAATCGCAATTTATTTAAAAAGCGCTCCGGCGATTTTTTTTGTTTTTTGATTGTTCTCATCTATAAACATTGTAGTTTCAGAATCCGCAAAAACTTTCGAGGTGTAAGCACCTTCCATTTAAAATTGTTTCAAGAGCACCGTGTTTGTAAAAAGCTGTTTTTAATAACAAATATTTTTAATTTTATTTTAGATACGCCGAATAAAGAACAACATCGTGATGACACATGGAAACTTTATTAGGAAAAGTTGTGTTTTATAACTTTGCAAACACACAATATCAGCGGGCAGCAGCAATGAATACTATTAAATCCAACTTGTGAAGATGATGAAATAAAGAATAAAAAAATTCGCATTAAACATCCGAACATTTTCCGAAATATAAAGCACCGGAATTTTTTCCGATTTTCGGATAAAACATTACGAAAATATTCAGATTTTTTCCATATATCGGATAAAATATCCGATAATCTTCCGATTTTTTCCGAATATCGGATCAAACATCCGATAATCTTCCGATTTTTTTCCGAACATCGGATCAAACATCCGATAATCTTCCGATTTTTTTCCGAATATCGGATCAAACACCCGATAATTTTCCGATTTTTTTCCGAATATCGGATCAAACATCCGATAATCTTCCGAATTTTTTCCGATTTTCGAATGTTCCTTCCGAGTTTTTTCCGAAATTGTGCAGATAATCGAAAATTCCCTTAAAATTTCCCTTTTTTTCATTCGAGTTTTTTTGTTAATTCGTTCAGAATTCGGAAAGAAACTCTAATATTCCTTCCGATTTTTTTCCGATAAAACTTTCCGAATTCGTGGGCACTTTCACACAATTTTGTTCCGATTTCTGAACGAATTCGACATCAGAATCGCATACTTGTGCAGAGTTTCGTTCCGAATTCGGAAAAAATTGTTAGCTGGGTAATTTGTTTGCACCCAAACATATATTTATTTGGGACAGCTTGCAAACAAATATATGTTTGCTGCAAAATATGTTTGGGACATATGTTAGAGAGGCCATTTTTTCTGTGTGTAGCCACTATACTTAAAAATGGTAAAAATTTTAGTATAGTGGCTACACACATACAAGTTGGGCCCACTTAACCCGCTAAATATGATATCATCATCATGGTTAACTCACGATCACCAACGAAAACCGTTGGAGCTTTATTTCAGGAAGTATTGGCTTCCACGACGAAAACAATTATACCATTATGATGAGAAGTATGGAGACTACATACACTGCACTTAATTGAAGAATGTGAACTTGTATGGGCGTTATGGAATATGCTCCATAGATTGTACCGACCAATTTCAAGTATTTTAGAGTTTTTATCGACATTTGCGGCCTAATTTGGATGTAATTTGGAATTATCAGTTCTTAAATGGAGGAAAAAACGCCTCACTAACGTATGTCCCAAACATGTTTTGCGGAAAACATATATTTGTTTGCAATCAGTGCCAAACATAACATATGTTTGGGTACTGCAAACAAATATATGTTTGGGTGCAAACAAATTATATGTTTGGGTGCAAACTAATTATATGTTTGGGTGCAAACAAAAACAAATCCAAAAGCCACAAAAAAAACAAACACATACATCTGTTTTGATTTTGCTTTTTTATGTATTTCAATAAACCACCACCATTTATAAATGTGTGTATATGTTTGAGATAACCATCGAGCGCTTTCTGAGAGCAAGGGAGCGTAAATTTCAATGTGAAACACATTGAAATGTATGCTCACAGTAAGCGCTCGATGGCTACCTCAAACATATACACACATTTATAAATGGTGGTGGTTTATTGAAAGGCATAAAAAAGCAAAAGCAACAACAGACACATTGGTACATAAAAAATTCCAAAAAAATACATAACATACTTTAATAAAAGAAAAACTGATAGAAATAATCTTTGAACGCTTCTCCTTAGTTGTGAAATAAAACACATTTTCCTAAAAGTTGAAATGATCGGGGGGAAATCGGCATCTTGAATCAAATGATTACATAATGTAATAAATAGATTATATAATGTAATATGAGAGAAGTCGCCCTTGTCCCGTATGGGATGTTTGTGGAACAATTATTATTATTATAATAAATAGGTACATCCATATTTCAAATATACATATCACCAATATTTTTGAAAATTTAACATAGCTGAAGCCAAGGTTTACCCTTTTAGAACACGCGACTTGTGATTGTATATTATGGTTGGTTGGTTGGTTTACGTGGTGGCCATACTTTATAGCCTCAATTAGTATGTTAGAGATACCGTTTTGAAAAACCACACCACTCGTTCAGAGATTGCTATTTCGTTGTTGCATGTTGACAGTTAAATCCAGCCTGATGAGTTGAGGAATCGCAGAAGGTCTCCCAGACCTACTTCTGTTATCTCTGTGATATCACGAAGGAACGGTTGTCTTAGAGCTTTGAATCGTCGTTGCATTTGTGCAGGGCAGGAACAGAGGAGGTGCTCAACAGTTTCCTCCTCTTCTTCATTCCCGCAGCTACGGCAGTGGTCATTGTGCGGTAGATTTAAACGTTTTGCATGGTTACCAATTGCCCAGTGACCGGTTAACACTGCAATAAGTCTTGCAAGGTTCCGTCGCGTTTGATTGATTAGGAACTTAGTTCGTTTGGCGTTGTATTGAGGCCACGTTAATTTTGATTTGATATTATACAAATTAAATATTTTTGGATAAAATGAAATGTTTTTGGACGTGGCAAAAAATATTGGCCTTAAGAGATAATTGGCGTGGAAGCTGTAGCTATATTTTTGTTAAAAAATGGGTAAAAATGGGTTGAAGCAACATGTCTTTTTCTGTTTTCTCTTGTTTTGTGAGTAAACCACACTTCTCTCGATGTTCCTGTCAAAGCCAAAGTAGAAGCAAACTAAATAAGGATCATCTCACTAAGGTATTACTTTTCAAAATTTGAACTGCTTCTACCATTAAATGATGCTGACATTTTGAAGCCAGATTTACAGTGTTATTTGAAATTTTCTTCTAATTTCATTCCGCAAACAGGTCTTTCAAAAAATCATGTATAGGATTGTAGTACTTGCGATTCTGAGTTATTTGATACGTATATTGTGAATGTAGTCTGCACAGCTTCATAGAAATCTGCGTCCAACTGCGGAAATTTTGTGCGAACATTTTTCTAAAAATCATATTTTTCGGGTCAAATATTTGCAATTGTTTCTAGAATACCTCGTACTCCATTGCACATTTTAGTTTTTTACGTTCCGGATCCTATAAATCATTGCTCGTGAAAATCCATCTACTAAAACGCGAGTTACGAGAAATTCCAAAGTAGAAAAATCACCTAAAAATGTTTTTGTAAATACCGCGTATTTTATCGCGTTTTCTGTGGTTCGTTTCCACTGCAATGAAACAACTAGTGCAGCATCTTCGATTTAGCGGAAACAGAGATTTGAAAACTTCACTGATAAGGAAGCTGCATTCATTTTATCCCCAAAAATAGTGTGTGAGGCTACATCCACGGTTCTTGATTGATCGCCTTCAAACAGATATATATCGATGTAGATTTTCATGGTGAACACTGAAATCGGGTGCGGACAATAATATGTACTTTGCGCAAATTAGCGATATTTTATAGGTTTTTTAATGCTAAGATGCAGCCGATGCTACATCTTAAAGTCCAAATTATATTTCGAAAAATATATACAACTTAATAGATATGGCCTTGCTGTGCATGAAAATCACATGCGGACAAAATGATTTTGATAATTACGTGATTTACACGTATTTTAAAATGCATATAAATTAAAATGGGTTATTTGACCTCTATTTCCATTTCAGAAGCCTTGAGATATATCCTCATCAACCCAATTACTTTCCCTAATGGGAAAGCTTTAATATGAATGTCAATAAAGCAAACTCCGTCTATTTTATTGGGAGATTTAAGCAAAATGAAGGAAGTATTCCTATAGATTTTTACAATATTTTCTACTACATAATGCATGTGAAAAAATATTTTTTCAACAAAAAATAATTTTTTTGACCAAAATATGTGCTTTTTTTTGCTGTAACATCGAAACTATAACACCAATCTATATGATTGTAGTCTCATTTGATTCGCCGTGAAGTTTTGATCCCCCACAAATTTTTATGTAATTTTATTTTCGAAAAAAAGTTGACTTATATTCAATAATTTATCAATTTTGTGTACATTCCGCGAATTTTGTGTAACATTTTGCAGGTATTATGCAATTTACTCGCTGAAGTCGCTTCGAGAGAACTTTTTTGTAACAATTGTGCTCATTAAAATAATTAGCGTTTTTATAATATTTTCTTTCTTAAAAAGCGAAATAAAAGCGCCATAACTTCTGTCCGCAACAACCAAAATTGGCTCGCGACCAGATTCGTACTGGGAATTTTTTTCTTAACCTACATATCAGAAATCGTTGATGTAGCGCGAAAAAAATGTATCCTTCTTTTCTGAAATGGAATATGAAATAATTGACAACATTCGTGATATGTATGTACATTAGGGCTATAACCAAAAAAATACCACCACATAGCCGTGTAGAGCATGGAAAACTATTATGAAATACGGAGTCAATTTTTCTCTATCGCGAAAAAAGTTTCCGCACCAAATGCATTTAAGTTCAGTAATGCATTTTTTAATTTTAGCTGTTATGACAACATATTTGCTTTTAATTAAAATTTTTATTTTTTTTGTAGTCTAATTTAAAATCATTATCAAAGCGTTCTGGACCACTTTGTTCTCAAATCGCGCCATTTCGGAGCATATTAGGAACTTTTGATACTATTGCAATTTTCGCATTTTCTTTATAAACTCGTGAATTTTATGTTTACATTTTTTGTACCTACCGGAAAAAAGAATATGGGGTCATTTGCAACGAAGTCGCGAAAGTTACAGGCTGTTTTTGTTGACTTTGCCTGTGAGAATCGTATATGTTTTTTACAAAAATACAACACCAGCACCACGTGGGGAATTTTGTCCTAATAATGAAAACGCGTTTCTAAGATCGATTCGGTGAAAAAAGTTTCCGCGCCGACTGTAATTACTAAAACCCTTTTAATATTTTTTCTACTTATAATTTTAAATTTGCTTTGTTTGAATAAATATTCATAGAAAAAAATACAATTCTCACAGGCAAAGTCATTAAAAACTGTCTGTAACTTTCGCGAATTTGTTGCAAATGACACCATATTCTCTTGTCCAATAGGTACAATAAATATAAACATAAAATTCGCGAGTTTATAAAGAAAAAACAAAAATTGCAATAGTGTCAAAAATTCCTAAAATGCTCCGAAATGACGCGATTTGAGAACAAATTGGTCCAGAACGCTTTGATAATGATTTTAAATTAGATTACAAAAAAATAAAAATTTTAATTAAAAGCAAATATGTTGTCATAACAGCTAAAATTAAAAAATGCATTACTGAACTTCAATGCATTTGGTGCGGAAACTTTTTTCGCGATATAGAAAAATTGACGCCGTATTTCATAATAGTTTTCCATGCTCTACACGGCTATGTGGTGGTATTTTTGATATTTGCAAAAAAGTGCAAAAAGTTATAACCCTAATGTACATATATGAAAAATGTGTTGATATAATTACCAATATTAAATACGATTTCTTACTTGTCCAATAAAGTATTTCCATTCACCTTTTTGATTCAATTATAAGATTATTGGGCATTTAATTTGCTAAAAAGCACCATTTCTTAAAGAAAACACAAAACACTGATTTATTCACTCACTTTACCGTCTTTACTCAACGATTGCATTTATACAACTGAAGAAAAAAGAACAACATAATTAATACCTTTTTTTCTTCCTCACTTCGCTTGCTACGGTGGTTTACAACGACAAAGAACGAAACACACTTGTTTTTCCGCATATAAACCACTTCTGACTCTCCTATTACACCATACACACAGCTCTATATTATAAAACAGCATTCCGCAGCCACGAGAGTCCTGTTGTTACACTCTTTGACAAAAATCCTCACTCCACCCATAAAAATATCTTCTAACATAAAACAACTACAAATAAAATTGAGATATGTTACAAAATGTTGCAAACATATATTTGTTTGGACACAATCAATTTATGTTTGGATCCAAACATATATTTGTTGGCAATTAGTCCCAAACTAATTTTTGTTTGTAAGTTATATTGAAATAAAATGGAACAATTAGTTTGCTTTCGTTTATGAAGAAGACTAATTACCAAATTTCAGCAAATTTCGTCGATCTATACCGACGAAAGGGGAAAGTTTTATACCCCCGCGAAGACTAAATACAAAATTTTAGCCATTTCGGAGGAATATTGAAGCCACAACCTACCACAAAATACCGAAAATCGGGAGGTACCGTTCTATGGGGGCTATATCAAGGCGTAGACCTATACCTACAAAATTCTGGGGAAAAGTTTTATACCCCTAGTTAAGACTAAATACCAAATTTTACACATTTCGGAGGAATATTGCAAAATAACAAAATCGGGAGGTACGGTTCTATGGGGGCTATATGAAGGCGTGGACCTATACAAAAAATTCTGGGGGAAAGTTTTTTTTATACTCCAAATTAAGACTAAATATCAAATTTCAGCCATTTCGGTGTAATATTGAGGCCACAACCTCCAAAATATCGAAAATCGGGAGGTACCGCTCTATGGGGGTTATATGAAGGCGTGGTCCTATACCGATAAAATTCTGAGGGAAAGTTCTATACCCCCAGCGAAAACTAAATACCAAATTTTAGCCATTTCGAAGGAATACTGAGGCTACAACCTTCAAAATACTGAAAATCGTGAGGTACCGTTCTATAGGGGGCTATTATATTAAGGCGTTGACCAATACCGACAAAACTCTGGGGGAAAGTTTTATGCCCCCAACGAAGACTAAGCACCAAAGTTCCGTCATTTCGGTGTTATAATGAAGCTAAAATCTAAAAAATACCGAAAATCGGGTGGTGCCGTTATATGGGGGCTATATCAAAACGTGGACCGATATAGCCCATTTGCAATACCAGTAGAGGGTCCGGCAGATTACCTAAAGAACATCAGCAGGCCATCGAAAATATGGTCAGCGATAAAATACTGGAACACATTCTAAAGAGTGGGCCAATAAAAATAGCAGCGAGCTCAAAGGGGACCTCTTAGTATACCACTTGGGATCGCACGCGAATCCGGCCGCTCTCGAGGAAGTGATCAACAGTCTGACAACTCCTTGGGAAGTTGGCAAGTGGAAGCTGGTCGGGAAGGACGAGATACCTCATCTGACTAAAGCGACGGTTTACGTCAAAGGGTATGGCTGCAAGTTCGAGACAGAACGCATGCTCGAGGTCTTTGGCAAGCAAAATGAGACCTTGGTAGTGAAGAGGTGGGAAATCTTCCACAGGGAGGAGAACGAGGATGGCACTCTCCTTGTGGTTGGAATTGACGACCTCTCACTATCCAGTCTTACAAAGACAAAGGGTAAGGCGTACTACATCTGTAATGCAGTCACCTTTAAAGTTGGAAGGGCACGAGTCGGGGAAGAAGAAGAGGATGCCCACCAAACCAGCAAGGAGGACAAACCACCGAGCAATACCGAAGAGGGGGTCGAATCCATCAGCGACTCCCAAGAAGCACGCTTACTGGATGACTCATGATTGAGGTCATCCAGATAAACCTCCATCGGAGCGAAACGGCAACCCAAGCCCTGATGGATAAAATAAACAAACGTAATATACACATCGGTTTAATCCAGGAACCTTGGACCGTAAAGAACAAGGTTTCCGGACTAAACCACATTAATTACCAACTCTTTTACGCTAATACAGGAAACCGACCGAGGACTATTATTATATGTCATAAAAACTTATGCTTTGTTTTCTCCCCAGAGTTGTCAACCTCGGACGCCACAGTGTTGAAGCAAGGGAATGGTAATATATACCTAGCATCAATTTACCTGCCGTTCGACCCGCCGACATTACCACCTTCGTCGGAGCTGCAGCAACTGGTGAGGCAAATCAAGCAAACAGGTAACGAAGTACTAGTAGGTAGCGATGCTAACTCTCACCACATTTCGTGGGGTAGTACTAATACTAACAAGAGGGGTCAAGCCCTTCTAGAATTTTTGAATACTAACGACCTGATATCCTTAACATAGGAAATACACCAACCTTTGTTAACAGAGTTAGGGAGGAAGTATTAGATGTAACAATATGTTCAGAAAATCTAATAAACGAGGTACATGAGTGGAGGGTTTCAAAGGAACACTCCTTCTCTGACCATAGGTATATTAGGTTTAAAATATCAAGGCCACCGCCGAATCCGATAACTTTCCGAAATAAATCCAAAACTAATTGGGCTAAATTCGGAAAACAACTTAAAGATAGACTAGGGCAAGACGTTGACGTTTGCCTAAGCAAATAAGATATATGTAGATAGAAATGTCAATAAACTAACAGAGGCTCTAGTAAGGTCTTTCGAAGACAGTTGTCCACTTCGAGAGAGGAAATCTGCCTACGAAAAACCTTGGATGACAGGGGAAATTCGTAACAAAGGCAAAGAGGTCCGAAGACTTTACAATAGGGCAGAACGTAAAAAAGCAGCTGTATTCTGGGACAACTACCAACAAAACTAAAAGAATACAACAAAATGACAAGAAACGCCAAACGGAACTCCTGGAAGCTTTTTTGGGAACAGGTAGATAGCGTGAATGACGTCTCTAAAATTAAAAAGTTTCTATCTAAAACTAACTCACAACCCAAGCTTTTGGTTGATGAGATGGGTAAAAAGATGGAAACAAACAAACTCTTAGCCTTCTGATGAGAACGCACTTCCCGTCGAGTACTACGGCACACACAGTGTCACCGATGGAGATAGCTTATGCATCAGAAGAAGCACCAAATATCAACAACTTGATGATTAAAGAAGCAATAATGAGATTCTCACCATACAAAGCAGCGGGACCAGACCAGATTTTCCCAGCCTTACTTCAAAGGGAAGTGGACTATATTTCATCCAATCTGGTCGAGATTTTCAATGCTTGCTTAAACTTTGCGTATACTCCATTGGCCTGGCAAGAGGCAAGGGTAGTATTTATTCCCAAGCCCGGCAAGTCAAGTTATGCAATACCAAAATCTTATCGTCCGATAAGTTTAACTTCATTCTTACTCAAAACAGGGAACGGACGGTCGACACCATGATAAAGAGTAACATCTCTAACGATATGCTCAAGTACAAACAACATGCATACGTAAAAGGTAGCTCAATGGAAACCGCATTACATGAGGTAGTACACCATATAGAGAGAACCTTCGAGATTAAGTTGTATACTCTCGCAGTTTGCATCGACATCGAAGGAGCGTTCAACAACGTCAGGACCGAAACGCTAATCCACTCCTTAGACGAGTTTCAGGTAAACCGGGCCTTGAGGCACTGGATAGCAAAAAGAGACAAAGTTGGTCAGGGGACGCCACAGGGAGGAATACTATCACCTCTCCTATGGGTTACCACCATAAATAGTCTACTAAGTCGGTTAAGGATCTTAACCGACGAAGGATTTGAACCCATCTGCTATGCAGACGACGTTATAATACTCCTTAGGGGAGAGAATCCAAATATACTCTGTAGAAGGGCCGAAACGGCTCTAAAAATAGCAGACAACTGAGCTAGACCGAGAGGTCTAAATGTCAACCCGGAAAAGAAAAGAATTATGTCTATTCACTAGGAAAACGAAAATAGGAGCTTACGAAGAAACCGTTTTCCTAGATAAGATGATAAACATTTCTCCAACAATTAAGTACCTGAGAGTAATTCTAGACAGGAAACTTAAATGGAGAGACCATATTCAGCAAAGGGCTAATAAAGCCAAAGATGTTGGTCAAACTGCAGAAGAGCTATAGGCTCAAAATGGGGTTTCAATCCTAGGATGACACACTGGTTATACAGAAGCGTAATTATACCGATTCTAACTTACGCTTCTGTGGTATGGTGGACAGCTACGGACAAGAAATGCAACGTAAAAGTACTGCAAAAAGTCCAAAGAACGTGCTGCTTAAGTATTAGCGGGGCAATGAGGACTACACCAACTAGGGCTTTAGAGACAATTTTATTTGTCCTCCCAATAGAAGTTCAGGTAAGGTATGAGGCAGCCATCGCAGCTATAAGACTTAAGTCGATGAGCGAGTGGATCGTAAGAGACCACCAAACATACCACCAAAGCATATTACAGGTTACAACGGGTGAGTCAATAGATCATATTGTATCAGACCGTATACCTGAAACAATTGAATCCGCCTTGTGTGAAATTTTAATACCAGACAGGGACATGTGGATCGATGGAACCCTGGAACGGATGCCAACTGGAAGCTGTGGTTTCACAAATGCGGCCGTTCTAGGGGGGTGGGGGGAGAACGGGTCTGGGTCTATATATCGAAGAGCAGGAAACTAGAATCTGCCTTCGACTGTCGGATCATAATACGATCCTACTGGCCGAAATCCGAGCGATCACAGAGTGTCTGAACTGGTTTAAAGCTAACACAAGGCCAATCACTGTAAACATCCTAACGGACAGTAAAACAGCAATTAAAGCACTAACAAGCAAGACGGTGACATCAAAAACTGTCCTGTCTAGAGTTAAAAGCATGGGCAGAAAACGCCCATACATCCCTCTGGAATACTGAAGAGAAAGGGAAAAATACAAAAATCCTCTGTGGAAACCCAGACGAGGATAAAACAAAGGAACACCTTCAAATGAGTAAAAAAAGACATTAGAATACTGACAGGCATCCTTACAGGACACCTAGGGCTACAACCACACCTGCACAAAATCGGTTGTGCAGAAAGCAGCGAATGCAGAGCATGCGGAGAGGACGACGAAACGTTGGAACACTATCTCTGTCATTGCCCAGCCAAGAAACCAATTTCTAGGAAATAACACTATACCAGAACTCCACCAAATTAGGGCAAGCGAGTTCAAAATTATAATATATATATACATATATATATATATATATATATATATATATATATATATATATATATATATATATATATATATATATACATATATATAAATAATAATCATTTATTCCTCTTAGGCTTCCGAAATTAGAGCGCACAACAGGCCTATACTTAAGTGTATGTCCCATACGGGCATGTGGCGTTTCTTATATTCGCCCCTCTTTTCAACCTAACCTAATACCAAACATCCTAGGAGTAATAGAAACGTCTGTACCAAATTACAAAGCTCTATCTTTAAACATCCTAGGAGTAATAGAAACTTCTGTACCAAATTACAAAGCTCTATCTTTAAAATTGCGACCTGTATCTTGATTTCAACAGACGGACGGACAGACATGGTTATATCGACTTAGAATTTTACCCTGATCAGGAATGTATACTTTATAGGGTCTCCGATGAATATTTCGATGTGTTACAAACGGAATGACAAATTTAATTATAACGTCCATATTATGGTGGAGGGTATAAAAATAACAGTACCGACCGATTTCCGGTATTTTAACTGTTAACTAGTCTGATGTCAATGTGGCTCAACGAAGCTCATTTGCTGGTGCCGTGACATAACTCCCAACGGACATAACTCCCAAAACGATTTTGGGAGTTATGTCCGCCTTGGTTTGCGGACATAACTCCCAAATTTTTTGGGAGCTATGTCCGACCCCCCTTAGCGGACATAAGTTCCAATGGGAGTTATGTCCGTTTTTAAAATTTAAGTGATTTTTATTTAAATACAATTTTTATTTCAAATGTATAAAAAAAAAATTAAAAATTAACTTTAAGTTCATATGCATTTTTCATTTCATAAAATAATTTATAATTGATTTAAATTTTTTAAGAAAATTAAGTACAATATAAGTTGTAGCCAACTCAAATCGAACTATATTCAAAATTTGCCTTCCAACATAAACAAAAAATGCTGCCTACAAGAAAATAAAAAGTTTTTGTTAAAATTCGCAGATACTTTCTGAAAAAAGGTAAGCGCCGCAGGCGAAAATATATTCGATTTTTTACAAAAATATTTTCACAACTTAAGAAAATAAAAAGTTTTTGTAAAAATATTCAAACACTTTCTGAAAAACGAAAAGCGCCGTAGGCGAAACTATTTTTGAAAAAAATCGCGCGATTTTTTACAAAAATATTTTCACAACTTAAGAAAATAAATTGTTTTGCAAAAATATTCAAATACTTTCTGGAAAACGAAAAGCGCCGCAGGCGAAAATATTTTTGAAAAAATCGCGCGATTTTTTACAAAAATATTTTCACAATTTAAGAAAATAAAAAGTTTTTGTAAAAATATTCAAACACTTTCTGAAAAACGAAAAGCGCCGCAGGCGAAAATATTTTTGAAAAAAATTGCGCGATTTTTTACAAAAATATTTTCACAACTTAAGAAAATAAATTTTTTTGCAAAAATATTCAAATACTTTCTGAAAAACGAAAGGGCCGCAGGCGAAGAAGATAAAAAGCTTTTGTAAAAAATATTCAAATATTTTCTGGAAAACAAAAAGCGCCGCAGGCGAAAATATTTTTGAAAAAATCGCGCGATTTTTACAAAAATATTTTCATAATTTAAGAAGATAAAAAGTTTTTGTAGGAATATTCAAATACTTTCTGAAAAATGAAAAGCGCCGCAGGCAAAAATATTAAAAAAATTGCGCAATTTTGTACAAAAATATTTTCACAATTTAAGAATATGAAAAATTTTTGTAAAAATATTCGCGTTTTTTTACAAACATATTTTCACAATTTAAGAAAATAAAAAGTTTTTGTAAAAGTAATTTAAGAAGATAAAAAGTGTTTGTACAAATATTCAAATACTTTCTGAAAAACAAAATTATTTTTTAATAAATAGCGCGATTTTCTTAACAAATATTTTTTCAATATAAAACTTCTTCTAACTGCTACTTACATCATTTCGGCCATAATTTCGTTTTTAACTAATTTTATGAAATCAGGAGGATTTTGTGGATACATCGGTATTGTTTGGCACTTAGGCCTTCTTAAATGTATAATTCCGCTTACATTCTAACTTCTACTCTAAAATTTAAAAAAAAATGTATAACTATAAATTTCAAAATTAAGAAAAGAAATAATTTATTAATTAAGAAAAAATCGTTGGGAGTTATGTCCGCAATTTTTTTGGGTGTTATGTCCGCTTTGCTTTACGGACATAACTCCCAACGAATTTTGTGGAGTTATGTCCGCAAATGGTAGCGGACATAACGCCCAAAATCATTTTGGGAGTTATGTCCGTGGGAGTTATGTCCGGGCACCTCATTTGCTAGTCCCGTGACCTCTTCTGAGAACTTAGATTGCCATGTTTAAACATGATATACATACGTAAATACAGCTATGCTGTACCGAATATATAGCACTTTCCGTGAAACTACTAATTCTGGCTTCATAAATTTAACAACACAATTTGTTTTCTAATATGTTTAAAACGAATGCCAATAATTTTTTCGTTGATGAAAAATATTGTGGACTTGATTAGTATAATCGAATTCCGAATCACAGAATTCCGTCAAAACCAAAATAACTTCTATATCCCAGTCCTTAGATGGCCGACTATGGTGGTACTTTTGTGGACACATAATCCCACATTGGCAGTACATCTGGACACTGGAACTATATTCATCACAGAAATCATGTTCATTTTTTGTATTATTATCTCTATCCTACTAAGAAGTTTGAATGTGGTTACGATGTGATACCACAGTGCAGTGTGGAACAACATCTTCTCATTAAAACAAATCTCCAATATGTATAAATTAATAATTATGACACATCTTAATATTGTTCAATAATCTTTTACCACATTAACCCCAATGTTGACATCAATATCCGGACCAAATTTGAGTGATGGAAAATGTAAATATTTAATGCCTGCAGTGTGTCTTTTAAATATTTTACATAACGCCCATAATGAGGTTATGTATTGTTTAATGATAGAACCGTTTCCAAACAATTGATTGATACGAGTGCGTATGGCGGCTCATGGTACAATATGTTTGCAGCAGCATATGCTTGACATCATTTATTGAAAAGCTATGGTAACTACAATATATGTACATAACTTGTGAAAACTTATTAACCATTCAATGTTGAACTTCTTCTTCAGTCTCTGCTGCTTGTCTTTACATAAAACATAGTTTAAACATAATGCACAATTCGAAGACGTTGTTGCATCAGAGAACAAGATCATTCTCCTTCTCTTAGTGCCGGTGTATGTAACCTTATAATAAAACACAAAATATTTGAAGCAACAACATTCTTGGAGTCGGGGATACTGGTTAGTGGGCATGTATGTACATATGTGTGGATGTATCTGTAAGTCATAGCTCTTGCTGAAGTCGTAGCCATAACGTATGTGTTAGTCTTTCGGTGTGCCTTTGGGGAAATTAAATATTTTTCATTTGAAATGTTGTGAGAACTTTGTAAGTAAACATTGACAATGAATGACAACAACTACAATAAACGAGTATACGAAAGACTTTACAAATTAAATTCAAGTTTTGCTTGGCTTCGAGTTCGTGTCAGTGTGTTTGTGTGTGTTGATGCCCCTGACAGATTTGCTAAAAACTTCATTATAAAGTGATACAATAATTTTTACAAAGATTTTCATTTTAGAAATTTTACAAACACACAAATCGACAGATCACACGCGTCATGCCTTAGACCTCTTTATGATTGGAACTTAAACTGTTGTTTTAAAGTTCCTTTGAAACTAGGCATAGGTTATGAAAATGTAAACACATTCCGAAGAATTTCCGCCAAATTATATGACTTCAGTACTTTTTGTATGCTCAGTGGTATTGGTCCGAGTATGAACGGTCTGCCGAATATACAACTTACAGAGAATTTATAGACAACTGAAATTAATGAAAATATGGATAGTGATCTCTCATCTCAACTAGATCATGACTTCTCCGTGGTGAAACTGGTAAATAGTGTATAAAAGACGACAAAAGTGACGGAGTCACGTGTGCCGCTCAACAAATTGAGGCGTAAAGTAAGCCAGAATTTGAACTCATTGGCCAAAATCCCTTTGTTTGTCAAAACTTTGCACAACGAATTTTGCAAAAGTGCAGTGTAAGAGCTTCTCATGTATTGTTTTGAAATTTTTACACCGGATAGCAGATGGCTTTATGACAAACAACTAATATGGAAAATGTGTCGGATAACTCTCGAAGGGTATATCCGATGTTGTCCCAGCAATGAACATCCTAACAGTTCTCCCAAACTTATCTAAAATTCGAAGATAGTGCATATCAGTGCATTTCTTTCGGTATCTTACTAACAGAAGTTCAAATATTTGGTTGATATACATATATGGAAAAACCAAAATTCCTTTACAATTCCATTTGAAAAACATTCATTTTTTTGCGAGCACATCTTTGCTTTTGCTTTTGGTACAGAGGTTAAGAAAAAAATTCTAGTTTCAAATCAGTTCGCGTTCACAAAATTTGCCGATGCGAGCAAAAGTTATAGCGGTTTTTATTCCCTTATAAAGAAAAAATATTTTAAAATTTCTTATTTGTTGTATTGAGAAAATGTATGCATATATCAGTAACAGCATTTGACATCCATCCGCAGATGCACCATAATTTCTAAAATTAGTTTTTATTTTTTCGGAAAATCAAAAAAAAAAAAAAAACTAAAAAAAATCTGGGATCAAATCTAAATACGTATAAACTTCTAAAAAATAAATTAAAACAAGTAAGCAAAGGCTATAGTCGGACAGGGCCGACCATACGATACCCTACACCACTACCCTGCGAGTTAGCTTTCAGCAAATCAAAGTTTCTTTTGGACAAATAAGTTCATTGTAAGAAATAAATTTTTGGAGTCTGTAACCTTATCACATTAAGTTTAAATAACAATATAATAATTGTTCCACAAACATCTCAGAAGGGACAGGGCGTGCACCACGATTCATATTACAGCAATAGTATGGGGCCTACTGTTTATCGCCGAGTCCGAAAAAAGCATGTCATCGATCTGAAATTTATCGATATAGGTCCAGGTCTTCATATAGCCCCCATAGAACCGTACCTCCCGATATCCGGTATTTTGAAGGTTGTGGCCTCAATATCAAACTGAAATGGCTGACATTTCGTATTCAGTCTCTGTTGGAGGTAAAAAACTTTCCACCTGAAATTTCAAAGTCTTCATATAGCTCCCATAACCAGAACCTACCGATTTTCTGTACTTTGAAGGTTATGGCCTCAATATCCCTCCGAATTGGCTAAAAATTGGTATTAAGTCTTCATTGGGGATATTAAACTTTCCATCTGAAATTTGTCGAGTTGAATTGAATTTGAATAGGTCTAGGCGTTCTTATAGCTCCCATACAACGAAAGCTCCACATTTTCGACATTTTGAAGATTGTGGCTCTGATTACAGATTTCTCTATTTTATTGACTTGTCTGAAGTGAATTTCAAACAGAAAAATGTACACATACATATTTTAGAAGATATTATTGAAATATATGTAGCATACGAAAATATGTGAAATACAGAAATTTTCCATATGCAAAAATAATATTTGCATATGCATAATTTATACATTTCGCATATTTTAGCATATGTGATATATTTCGATTGGAATTTAATTAGAAGCCAAAAATAAGCAAATTTTACAAAAATAGGTGTTGCATAAAATTCCGCTCTCTACATATCATTGAGCTGATATTAATCGGGGTGCTCTCATTGATATGAGAGAAGGCTCCCTTGTCCCTACTGGGATGTTTGTGGAACAATTATATACAGTACATTTTATGAAATATTCTTAAATTTGAAAATTGGCGTTGTTTAGCAATTTCTGCTACATCTTTAAATTTTGGACAATTGGACAGGTAATATGATAGGGTTCCACGCAATTTGAAAGAACTGGGAATTTGTCTGTCATAATAGAGACAATTTGTAGCATGGGAGGAAGATGTGGTTCTCTTCACAAAACTCATTATATCTTAGGTAGTAGGTCCGTTACCAAGCACACATATTATTGCAATTTTCATCAGAGGAAAGATCTGTAGTTAATTTTTCATATATAGGCGACCAAAAATAAAATATTTAGCACAGGGTTTCGGAGTCGAGGTATTTTTGGCTCGACTCCGTCTCCAGGCTAGTTTTTTTCACGACTCCGGCTCCGACTCCGAGGGTAAATTCCCATACCACTAAAAATGAATAAAATATGGACAAATGTTTAACTTTTTCCCATATTTGGGCCCATATAGGCAAATCTGTTTTGTGGTGCCAAAACTAATACTAAAAAACCGTTTGTCATATATTTTGTGGGCTTATCAAGGACATACAAATCTAGTCCCATATAGATCCATTTTGCTTTTTTTTTTAGATTTTACTGAAATGGTGGACAGAAAAATCAAAATTTAATTTTTTGGTTTAAAAAACTGATGTTTTTATACCCTCCACCATAGTATGGAGGGTATATTAAGTTTGTCATTCCGTTTGTAACACATCGAACTAATCATTTGCGACCCTATAAAGTATATATTTTCTTGATCAGGATAAAATTCTAAGACTATCTAGCCATGTCCGTCTGTCCGTCCGTCTGTTGTAATCACTCTAGCATCCGCAATAATTGAGATAGAGTGCTGAAATTTTGCACGCGAGGGTCTTTTTCCAATAGGCAGGTCAAGTCACATTTGCAGACCGAATTAGCTATAATTTGGCACTTAGGGTTCCTAGTGATCAGCAAACTTATATCCCAAAGGATATGGGCATAGGTCCATGTTTTGGTATAGTCCTCATATAACGGTACCTCCCGATTTTCGGTATTTTGAGAACTTTGGCCACAATTTTTAACCGAACTATCTGCAATTTGACATTTGAGATTCTCAGTGGTCATAAAATATCTACACGAAACATCGTCAACATAGGTTCATGTTTTGGTATAGCCCCCATATATCGGTACCTCCCGATTTTCGGTATTTTGAGAATTTTAGCTACAATTTTTAACCGAATTAGCTGTAATTTGCCATTTGAGGTTCTCAGTGGTCATGAAATATCTCCACCAAACATCGTCAACATAGGTCCATGTTTTGGTATAGCCCCCATATAAAGGTACCTCCCGATTTTCGGTATTTTGAGAATTTTAGCCACAATTTGTAACCGAAATATCTGCAATTTGACATTTGAGGTTCCCAGTGGTCATTAAACATTTCCACCAAACATAGTCAACATAGGTCCATGTTTTGGTATAGCCCCCATATAACGGTACTTCCCGATTTTCGGTATTTTGAGAATTTAGCTACAATTTTTAACCGAACTAGCTGTAATTTGCAATTTGAGGTTCTCAGTGGTCATGAAATATCTCCACCAAACATCGTCAACATACAGTGCTGCTCAAAACATTTGCAACTCAGATGCCTATTTCAAATTTAGACTATTTTTAGGACATTTTATGTTTTGAAATATATTTATTTTTACAATTTGATTCATTATTGGCCCAACTTTTAAGATTTTAAAATGATTATTCAGTTCTTAACACTTATGTTACAGAAATGTATGAAATGTCGGAGGATCACGTGTTTTAGCCTGCTCAAAACATATGCAACTCCGTGGTTCGTATATTTATTACCTAATTTTTGTTGAGTTTTTTGTATTGTTTGGCATAAGATGGTTTTTAATCAGAAGAAGGGGGCAAAATGCTTTCATGAGAAATACATTGTATGCCGCCTATGTTTAATTTTGACAGACAAGTGTGCCGAAAACAAGACATTTCTAATTTTTTAATAAAAACAAAAGTTATGGTCCGAAATTTGTATCAAAGATATGAAAAATGTTTATTTCTGAAAATTGTGGATCCAACGCAATAAAAACATGACAATATTTAAAATTGAGCTGTATACAGCGTAAAAAGTACTAAAATTGCGATAAGATGGGAAGGAGGTGAATGTACACTAGATCTACTGCAGGGGATAATCAAATAATGATGCGAATTATTAAGCAGATCCCTCAGAGGACATCAACAGACGTTAAATAAAGGGTTTACATCGATAAATCTATACAAAACCCTCTGATACATACCATAGATATTGGTGTACCAATATGGGCAAATTTTAGGAAAACAGTAATTTCTAGCAAAAGTTCCATTTTTCATATAAATTTTGCAAAAAATGTTTGGAATTGATTTTGGTGTTATAAAATCGAGTATTTTTCGTCGACTTAAATTAATATTTGAGTTATATGACTTGAAAAAATGTACTTGATCACCAAGTCGAATAATAATCGAATTTGTTCTCTTATACAAAAAAGTTGACCCAAAACGAAGATGGTGTTTTATATTGACCTGGAGGTATTTTTATGGACAGATATGATACTAGAGGCATGAGGTCGAAATATTTATTGGATTTAAAAAATAACCAGACACATAATATGTCGAAATCGCACCACGTACACACCACAGATGTCGTATAGGAGAGGTTTTTGGCATAATACCGCCACTAAACGTATGTATAACCACGTAAAACTAGCAATTTTTTGAAAATATTTTTTGTGTTCTTATCGGACCCGATCAGCTTAAGTGATCTGAATTCATATAAAAGGTTCCGGGACTCCAAAATGGACTCTACACTATTAAATATATAATACAACTTTTGTATTTAATAAATATCCTTAGAGACAAGATTCAAAAGGATATATTAATTTATTTAGTTACCTGAATACCTTTATGATATGTCCAGATAATAAATAAAAGGTTAAACTCACAATATATAATCAAAGCACAAATCATATCTTCAGATTTTGAATCAAATTTTCTAAGTTGCTTTGTTTCGTGTATTTTTGTAAAATAAGTGAAATTATTGCCAATTCTATTTTAAATCTTTAAAAAGGGGTCAATAAACATTCAACATACAAAAATATTTGCAAGTGAAGTAGTCATTCCAGTTGCAAATGTTTTGAGCAGCACTGTAGGTCCATGTTTTGGTATGGCCCCCTTATAACGGTATCTCATGATTTTCAGTATTTTGAGAATTTTAGCTGCAATTTTTAACCGTACTAGCTGTAATGATCGTTATTTTGAGAATCTTAGATACAATTTTGTCCATTCAAAAATAATCGTCAATAAAGGTCCATGTTTTGGTATATCCCCCCATATAACTGTACCTCCCGATTTTCGGGAATTTTCAGTGGTCACGAAATTTCTTCACTAAAATTCGTCAACATGGGTCCATTTTTGAGGGTCTACATTGTTTTGATGAAACTGCCCTCAATTTGACTCTTGAAGTTCCCTGCAGCTATAAAACTTTTCCGCCAAAAAATTTAAAGATAGGTTGACTCTTTAATATAGCCCCGTAGGTGGTACCTTTCACCTAGCTGTACACAAAATGGAGGTGAAAGTCTGGGGCATGGAAAATTCCTCTTGGGGAAGAAATTTTTGTTAGAGACCCTGTGGGCCATCAGGAATTAGCGTTATATCTTTGTTCACTGTTGCTTAAGTGCTCTACAAAAACAACAAACAAAGATATAATGCTAATTCATAGCAAAAACTTCAGCACGCCATAACGCGGAAGTTCGACTCACGGCACATCTGTCCTTCGGGGTTTTTAATATACACACACCAAGGCCTTTCATCTCCAAAAGGAATTATCTCTGCCCCAACATTTGTGTTCACAGTGTAATTTAAGCAATAGTGGGAGGCAGTAGGCCTCTATCCATTGTCGAAAAGTTGTTCCACCTAAAATTGTGAAAGGAATATTTGATGGTGGAGGGTATAAAAAGTTCGGCCCGGCTGAACTTAACGACTTTTTACTTGTTAAACATAAAGCGTGCCACAAAATTGAAAAATAAACTCGATCGACGAGTTTCTAGATTTTAATATCCTTGCTAAATTTTTATCATATTATAAAAAAGATTTTATCTACTCTTATGTAAAAGATCTTCAAAATATGGCATAGGAATATCAGGTTGTAAAAAAATCATTATCATAATAACCATCCGTATTTCATACATAGGTAATAACTTAAACAAAATGTACCGAAATACATAAACATACCGATTTTTTGAGAAAGAAGAGGGAAAACTTATAAAGGACAATGAAAACGTGCCAATATCGATTTTTTGGAACCTACATAAAATTCTCGGAGGAAAATTTTTGTAGAATTTTTTCGTGTAGAAAATCCCGTCTTGTTTTTCATTTTCAGTTCAAGAAGAAAACGGACATGGAAGAAACCGAGCTATAAAGTCAAAATTTTCTACAAAAAGATTACTCATTATATTCAACTGAAAATATGTCATCTCAAAATAATGAAACAATATCGTCAAACAATGCTATAATGCATTTTTTTCAAAAAAATCGTTACGTCATAACTCAGAAATACCAGCTATGGTATCCTTTGGGTTACTTAATATACTCAATATTGGCTTTCATTTCCAAAGGGAATTTTTCACCCCTAGACCTTGACTTTCATTTGGTGTCACAGTGTACTCAGTAGGATATCCGAAAAAACCACAATGTCTTTCGACGGAGTCCAACAGGTCCTTTAATAGAAGACAAGGATGATTTCTCACAAAAGATAAGATGACAAAACCAGCAGACCTTTGTGAGAAGACCAGTAGGTCTTCTGACAGAAGACTTGTAGGACTTATGTAAAAGACGTAAAATGTTCAATTATAACTCAATTGTTATAGAACTAGACTTTTGCTTGCAAAAAATTAAAGGAGCAATTGGACCAAAAAATATGTTCACGAAATTTCTTCACTAAAATTCGTCAACATGGGTCCATTTTTGAGGGTCTGCATTGTTTTGATGAAACTGCCCTCAATTTGACTCTTGAAGTTCCCTGCAGCTATAAAACTTTTCCGCCAAAAAATTTAAAGATAGGTTGACTCTTTAATATAGCCCCGTAGGTGGTACCTTTCACCTAGCCGTACACATTTTTTTAGATTCGATTATATAACACTGTGCAACAAAATGGAGGTGAAAGTCTGGGGCATGGAAAATTCCTCTTGGGGAAGAAAGGCCTTGGTGAGTATATTATGAACCCCGAAGGACAGATCCGCCGTGGGTCGAACTTCCGCGTTATGGCGTGATGAAATTTTTGTTAGAGACCCTGTGGGCCATCAGGAATTAGCCTTATATCTTTGTTCACTGTTGCTTAAGTGCTCTACAAAAACAACAAACAAAGATATAATGCTAATTCATAGCAAAAACTTCAGCACGCCATAACGCGGAAGTTCGACTCACGGCACATCTGTCCTTCGGGGTTTTTAATATACACACACCAAGGCCTTTCATCTCCAAAAGGAATTATCTCTGCCCCAACATTTGTGTTCACAGTGTAATTTAAGCAATAGTGGGAGGCAGTAGGCCTCTATCCATTGTCGAATAGTTGTTCCACCTAAAATTGTGAAAGGAATATTTGATGGTGGAGGGTATAAAAAGTTCGGCCCGGCTGAACTTAACGACTTTTTACTTGTTAAATATAAAGCGTGCCACAAAATTGAAAAATAAACTCGATCGACGAGTTTCTAGATTTTAATATCCTTGCTAAATTTTTATCATCTTATAAAAAAGATTTTATCTACTCTTATGTAAAAGATCTTCAAAATATGGCATAGGAATATCAGGTTGTAAAAAAATCATTATCATAATAACCATCCGTATTTCATACATAGGTAATAACTTAAACAAAATGTACCGAAATACATAAACATACCGATTTTTTGAGAAAGAAGCGGGAAAACTTATAAAGGACAATGAAAACGTGCCAATATCGATTTTTTGGAACCTACATAAAATTCTCGGAGGAAAATTTTTGTAGAATTTTTTCGTGTAGAAAATCCCGTCTTGTTTTTCATTTTCAGTTCATGAAGAAAACGGACATGGAAGAAACCGAGCTATAAAGTCAAAATTTTCTACAAAAAGATTCCTCATTATATTCAACTGAAAATATGTCATCTCAAAATGATGAAACAATATCGTCAAACAATGCCATAATGCATTTTTTTTTTTCAAAAAAATCGTTACGTCATAACTCAGAAATACCAGCTATGGGATCCTTTGGGTTACTTAATATACTCAATATTGGCTTTCATTTCCAAATAATATGACTTTCCAATACAAAAGTTCACCGGGCATGACTTTCCCAATACAAAAGTTCACCGGGCATGACTTTCCCAGTACAAAAGTTCACCGGGCATGACTTTCCCAGTACAAAAGATCACCGGGCATGACTTTCCCAATACAAAAGTTCACCGGGTATGACTTTTCCCATACAAAAGTTCACCGGGCATGACTTTCCCAATACAAAAGTTCACCGGGCATGACTTTCCCAGTACAAAAGATCACCGGGCATGACTTTCCCAATACAAAAGTTCACCGGGCATGACTTTCCCAATACAAAAGTTCACCGGGCATGACTTTTCCCATACAAATGTTCACCGGGCATGACTTTCCCAATACAAAAGATCACCGGGCATGACTTTCCCAGTACAAAAGTTCACCGGGCATGACTTTCCCAATACAAAAGTTCACCGGGCATGACTTTCCCAGTACAAAAGATCACCGGGCATGACTTTCCCAATACAAAAGTTCACCGGGCATGACTTTCCTAGTACAAAAGATCACCGGGCATGACTTTCCCAATACAACAGTTGACCGGGCATGACTTTCCCAATACAAAAGTTCACCGGGCATGACTTTTCCCATACAAAAGTTCACCGGGCATGACTTTCCCAATACAAAAGATCACCGGGCATGACTTTCCTAATACAAAAGTTCACCGGGCATGACTTTCCCAGTACAAAAGATCACCGGGCATGACTTTCCCAATACAAAAGTTGACCGGGTATGACTTTCCCAATACAAAAGTTCACCGGGCATGACTTTTCCCATACAAAAGTTCACCGGGCATGACTTTTCCCATACAAAAGTTCACCGGGCATGACTTTCCCAATACAAAAGTTCACCGGGCATGACTTTCCCAATACAAAAGTTGACCGGGCATGACTTTCCCAATACAAAAGTTCACCGGGCATGACTTTCCCAATACAAAAGTTCACCGGGCATGACTTTCCCAGTACAAAAGTTCACCGGGCATGACTTTCCCAATACAAAAGTTCACCGGGCATGACTTTCCCAATACAAAAGTTGACCGGGCATGACTTTCCCAATACAAAAGTTCACCGGGCATGACTTTTCCCATACAAAAGTTGACCGGGCATGACTTTCCCAATACAAAAGTTCACCGGGCATGACTTTTCCCATACAAAAGTTCACCGGTCATGACTTTCCCAGTACAAAAGTTCACCGGGCATGACTTTCCCAATACAAAAGTTGACCGGGCATGACTTTTCCCATACAAAAGTTCACCGGGCATGACTTTCCCAATACAAAAGTTCACCGGGCATGACTTTCCCAATACAAAAGTTGACCGGGCATGACTTTCCCAATACAAAAGTTCACCGGGCATGACTTTCCCAATACAAAAGTTCACCGGGCATGACTTTCCCAGTACAAAAGTTCACCGGGCATGACTTTCCCAATACAAAAGTTCACCAGGCATGACTTTCCCAATACAAAAGTTCACCGGGCATGACTTTCCCAATACAAAAGTTCACCGGGCATGACTTTCCCAATACAAAAGTTCACCGGGCATGACTTTCCCAATACAAAAGTTCACCGGGCATGACTTTCCCAATACAAAAGTTCACCGGGCATGACTTTCCCAGTACAAAAGTTCACCGGGCATGACTTTCCCAATACAAAAGTTCACCGGGCAGGACTTTCCCAATAAAAAAGTTGATCGGGCATGACTTTCCCAATACAAAAGTTCACCGGGCATGACTTTCCCAGTACAAAAGTTCACCGGGCATGACATTCCCAATACAAAGGTTCACCGGGCATGACTTTCCCAGTACATAAGTTCACCGGGCATGATTTTCGCAATACAAAAGTTGACCGGGCATGACTTTCCCAGTACCAAAGATCACCGGGCATGACTTTTCCCATACAAAAGTTCACCGGGCATGACTTCCCAGTACAAAAGATCACCGGGCATGACTTTCCCAATACAAAAGTTCACCGGGCATGACTTTTCCAATACAAAAGTTGACCGGGCATGACTTTCCCAATACAAAAGTTCACCGGGCATGACTTTCCCAATACAAAAGTTCACCGGGCATGACTTTCCCAATACAAAAGTTCACCGGGCATGACTTTCCCAGTACAAAAGTTCACCGGGCATGACTTTCCCAATACAAAAGTTCACCGGGCATGACTTTCCCAATACAAAAGTTCACCGGGCATGACTTTCCCAGTACAAAAGATCACCGGGCATGACTTTCCCAATACAAAAGTTGACCGGGCATGACTTTCCCAATACAAAAGTTCACCGGGCATGACTTTCCCAATACAAAAGTTCACCGGGCATGACTTTCCCAATACAAAAGTTCACCGGGCATGACTTTCCCAATACAAAAGTTGACCGGGCATGACTTTCCCAATACAAAAGTTGACCGGGCATGACTTTCCCAATACAAAAGTTCACCGGGCATGATTTTTCCCATACAAAAGTTGACCGGGCATGACTTTCCCAGTACAAAAGATCACCGGGCATGACTTTCCCAATACAAAAGTTCACCGGGCATGACTTTCCCAATACAAAAGTTCACCGGGCATGACTTTCCCAATACAAAAGTTGACCGGGCATGACTTTCCCAGTACAAAAGATCACCGGGCATGACTTTCCCAATACAAAAGTTGACCGGGCATGACTTTCCCAATACAAAAGTTCACCGGGCATGACTTTTCCCATACAAAAGTTCACCGGGCATGACTTTTTCCATACAAAAGTTCACCGGGCATGACTTTCCCAATACAAAAGTTCACCGGGCATGACTTTTTCCATACAAAAGTTCACCGGGCATGACTTTCCCAATACAAAAGTTCACCGGGCATGACTTTCCCAATACAAAAGTTCACCGGGCATGACTTTCCCAATACAAAAGTTGACCGGGCATGACTTTCCCAATACAAAAGTTGACCGGGCATGACATTCCCAATACAAAAGTTCACCGGGCATGACTTTTCCCATACAAGAGTTGACCGGGCATGACTTTCCCAATACAAAAGTTGACCGGGCATGACTTTTCCCATACAAAAGTTCACCGGGCATGACTTTCCCAATACAAAAGTTGACCGGGCATGACATTCCCAATACAAAAGTTCACCGGGCATGACTTTTCCCATACAAAAGTTGACCGGGCATGACTTTCCCAATACAAAAGTTCACCGGGCATGACTTTTCCCATACAAAAGTTCACCGGGCATGACTTTCCCAATACAAAAGTTCACCGGGCATGACTTTCCCAGTACAAAAGATCACCGGGCATGACTTTCCCAATACAAAAGTTCACCGGGCATGACTTTTCCCATACAAAAGTTCACCGGGCATGACTTTCCCAATACAAAAGTTCACCGGGCATGACTTTCCCAGTACAAAAGTTCACCGGGCATGACTTTCCCAATACAAAAGTTCACCGGGCATGACTTTCCCATACAAAAGTTCACCGGGCATGACTTTTCCCATACAAAAGTTCACCGGGCATGACTTTCCCAATACAAAAGTTCACCGGGCATGACTTTCCCAGTACAAAAAATCACCGGGCATGACTTTCCCAATACAAAAGTTCACCGGGCATGACTTTTCCCATACAAAAGTTCACCGGGCATGACTTTCCCAATACAAAAGTTCACCGGGCATGACTTTCCCAGTACAAAAGTTCACCGGGCATGACTTTCCCAATACAAAAGTTCACCGGGCATGACTTTCCCAATACAAAAGTTCACCGGGCATGACTTTTCCCATACAAAAGTTCACCGGGCATGACTTTCCCAGTACAAAAGATCACCGGGCATGACTTTCCCAATACAAAAGTTCACCGGGCATGACTTTTCCCATACAAAAGTTCACCGGGCATGACTTTCCCAATACAAAAGTTCACCGGGCATGACTTTTCCCATACAAAAGTTCACCGGGCATGACTTTCCCAATACAAAAGTTCACCGGGCATGACTTTCCCAATACAAAAGTTCACCGGGCATGACTTTCCCAGTACAAAAGATCACCGGGCATGACTTTCCCAATACAAAAGATCACCGGGCATGACTTTCCCAATATAAAAGTTGACCGGGCATGACTTTCCCAGTACAAAAGATCACCGGGCATGACTTTTCCCATACAAAAGTTCACCGGGCATGACTTTCCCAGTACAAAAGATCACCGGGCATGACTTTCCCAATACAAAAGTTGACCGGGCATGACTTTCCCAATACAAAAGTTCACCGGGCATGACTTTTCCCATACAAAAGTTCACCGGGCATGACTTTTCCCATACAAAAGATCACCGGGCATGACTTTCCCAATACAAAAGTTCACCGGGCATGACTTTTCCCAGACAAAAGTTGACCGGGCATGACTTTCCCAGTACAAAAGATCACCGGGCATGACTTTTCCCATACAAAAGTTCACCGGGCATGACTTTCCCAGTACAAAAGATCACCGGGCATGACTTTCCCAATACAAAAGTTCACCGGGCATGACTTTCCCAATACAAAAGTTCACCGGGCATGACTTTCCCAGTACAAAAGTTCACCGGGCATGACTTTCCCAATACAAAAGATCACCGGGCATGACTTTCCCAATACAAAAGTTCACCG
The DNA here is from genome assembly GCF_047663935.1 of Musca autumnalis. Classification (NCBI taxonomy): domain Eukaryota; kingdom Metazoa; phylum Arthropoda; class Insecta; order Diptera; family Muscidae; genus Musca; species Musca autumnalis. The sequence goes on along the minus strand of NW_027412088.1, from coordinate 146,827,901 downwards.
GGCATGACTTTCCCAATACAAAAGTTCACCGGGCATGACTTTCCCAGTACAAAAGTTCACCGGGCATGACTTTCCCAATACAAAAGTTGACCGGGCATGACTTTCCCAATACAAAAGTTCACCGGGCATGACTTTCCCAATACAAAAGTTCACCGGGCATGACTTTCCCAATACAAAAGTTCACCGGGCATGACTTTCCCAATACAAAAGATCACCGGGCATGACTTTCCCAGTACAAAAGTTCACCGGGCATGACTTTCCCAATACAAAAGTTCACCGGGCATGACTTTCCCAATACAAAAGTTGACCGGGCATGACTTTCCCAATACAAAAGTTCACCGGGCATGACTTTCCCAGTACAAAAGATCACCGGGCATGACTTTCCCAATACAAAAGTTCACCGGGCATGACTTTTCCCATACAAAAGTTCACCGGGCATGACTTTTCCCATAAAAAGTTCACCGGGCATGACTTTCCCAATACAAAAGTTCACCGGGCATGACTTTCCCAGTACAAAAATCACCGGGCATGACTTTCCCAGTACAAAAGTTCACCGGGCATGACTTTCCCAGTACAAAAGATCACCGGACATGACTTTCCCAATACAAAAGTTCACCGGGCATGACTTTTCCCATACAAAAGTTCACCGGGCTGACTTTTCCCATACAAAAGTTCACCGGGCATGACTTTCCCAATACAAAAGTTCACCGGGCATGACTTTCCCAGTACAAAAGTTCACCGGGCATGACTTTCCCAATACAAAAGTTCACCGGGCATGACTTTCCCATACAAAAGTTCACCGGGTATGACTTTTCCCATACAAAAGTTGACCGGGCATGACTTTCCCAATACAAAAGTTCACCGGGCATGACTTTTCCCATACAAAAGTTCACCGGGCATGACTTTCCCAATACAAAAGTTCACCGGGCATGACTTTCCCAGTACAAAAGATCACCGGGCATGAATTTCCCAATACAAAAGTTCACCGGGCATGACTTTCCCAGTACAAAAGATCACCGGGCATGACTTTCCCAATACAAAAGTTCACCGGGCATGACTTTTCCCATACAAAAGTTCACCGGGCATGACTTTCCCAGTACAAAAGATCACCGGGCATGACTTTCCCAATACAAAAGTTCACCGGGCATGACTTTTCCCATACAAAAGTTCACCGGGCATGACTTTCCCAATACAAAAGTTTACCGGGCATGACTTTCCCAGTACAAAAGATCACCGGGCATGACTTTCCCAATACAAAAGTTCACCGGGCATGACTTTCCCAATACAAAAGATCACCGGGCATGACTTTCCCAATACAAAAGTTCACCGGGCATGACTTTCCCAATACAAAAGTTCACCGGGCATGACTTTCCCAATACAAAAGTTCACCGGGCATGACTTTCCCAGATCACCGGGCATGACTTTCCCAATACAAAAGTTCACCGGGCATGACTTTCCCAATACAAAAGTTCACCGGGCATGACTTTCCCAATACAAAAGTTCACCGGGCATGACTTTCCCAATACAAAAGTTCACCGGGTATGACTTTCCCATACAAAAGTTCACCGGGCATCACTTTCCCAGTACAAAAGATCACCGGGCATGACTTTCCCAATACCAAATTTCACCGGGCATGACTTTCCCAATACAAAAGATCACCGGGCATGACTTTCCCAATACAAAAGTTCACCGGGCATGACTTTCCCAATACAAAAGATCACCGGGCATGACTTTCCCAATACAAAAATTCACCGGGCATGACTTTCCCAATACAAAAGTTCACCGGGCATGACTTTCCCAATACAAAAGTTCACCGGGCATGACTTTCCCATACAAAAGTTCACCGGGCATGACTTTCCCAATACAAAAGTTCACCGGGCATGACTTTTCCCATACAAAAGTTCACCGGGCATGACTTTTCCCATACAAAAGTTCACCGGGCATGACTTTCCCAATACAAAAGTTCACCGGGCATGACTTTCCCAGTACAAAAGATCACCGGGCATGACTTTCCCAATACAAAAGTTGACCGGGCATGACTTTCCCAATACAAAAGTTGACCGGGCATGACTTTTCCCATACAAAAGTTCACCGGGCATGACTTTTCCCATACAAAAGTTCACCGGGCATGACTTTCCCAGTACAAAAGATCACCGGGCATGACTTTCCCAATACAAAAGTTCACCGGGCATGACTTTCCCAATACAAAAATTCACCGGGCATGACTTTCCCAGTACAAAAGATCACCGGGCATGACTTTCCCAATACAAAAGTTCACCGGGCATGACTTTTCCCATACAAAAGTTCACCGGGCATGACTTTCCCAATACAAAAGTTGACCGGGCATGACTTTCCCAGTACAAAAGATCACCGGGCATGACTTTCCCAATACAAAAGTTCACCGGGCATGACTTTCCCAATACAAAAGTTCACCGGGCATGACTTTCCCAATACAAAAGTTCACCGGGCATGACTTTCCCAATACAAAAGATCACCGGGCATGACTTTCCCAATACAAAAGTTCACCGGGCATGACTTTCCCAATACAAAAGTTCACCGGGCATGACTTTCCCAATACAAAAGTTCACGGGGCATGACTTTTCCAGTACGTAAGATCACCGGCCATGACTTTCCCAATACAAAAGTTCACCGGGCATGACTTTCCCAATACAAAAGTTCACCGGGCATGACCTTCCCAATACAAAAGTTCACCGGGCATGACTTTCCCAGTACAAAAGATCACCGGGCATGACTTTCCCAATACAAAAGTTGACCGGGCATGACTTTCCCAGTACAAAAGATCACCGGGCATGACTTTCCCAATACAAAAGTTCACCGGGCATGACTTTCCCAATACAAAAGATCACCGGGCATGACTTTCCCAAAACAAAAGTTCACCGGGCATGACTTTCCCAATACAAAAGTTCACCGGGCATGACTTTCCCAATACAAAAGTTCACCGGGCATGACTTTCCCATACAAAAGTTCACCGGGCATGACTTTCCCAATACAAAAGTTCACCGGGCATGACTTTTCCCATACAAAAGTTCACCGGGCATGACTTTTCCCATACAAAAGTTCACCGGGCATGACTTTCCCAGTACAAAAGATCACCGGGCATGACTTTCCCAATACAAAAGTTCACCGGGCATGACTTTCCCAATACAAAAGTTCACCGGTCATGACTTTCCCAGTACAAAAGATCACCCGGCATGACTTTCCCAATACAAAAGTTGACCGGGCATGACTTTCCCAATACAAAAGTTGACCGGGCATGACTTTCCCAGTACAAAAGATCACCCGGCATGACTTTCCCAATACAAAAGTTGACCGGGCATGACTTTCCCAATACAAAAGATCACCGGGCATGATTTTCCCAATACAAAAGTTCACCGGGCATGACTTTCCCAGTACAAAAGATCACCGGGCATGACTTTCCCAATACAAAAGTTGACCGGGCATGACTTTCCCAATACAAAAGTTGACCGGGCATGACTTTTCCCATACAAAAGTTCACCGGGCATGACTTTTCCCATACAAAAGTTCACCGGGCATGACTTTCCCAGTACAAAAGATCACCGGGCATGACTTTCCCAATACAAAAGTTCACCGGGCATGACTTTCCCAATACAAAAGTTCACCGGGCATGACTTTCCCAGTACAAAAGATCACCGGGCATGACTTTCCCAATACAAAAGTTCACCGGGCATGACTTTTCCCATACAAAAGTTCACCGGGTATGACTTTCCCAATACAAACGTTGACCGGGCATGACTTTCCCAGTACAAAAGATCACCGGGCGTGACTTTCCCAATACAAACTTTCACCGGGCATGACTTTCCCAATACAAAAGATCACCGGGCATGACTTTCCCAATACAAAAGTTCACCGGGCATGACTTTCCCAATACAAAAGTTCACCGGGCATGACTTTTCCCATACAAAAGTTCACCGGGCATGACTTTCCCAGTACAAAAGAAAACCGGGCATGACTTTCCCAATACAAAAGTTGACCGGGCATGACTTTCCCAATACAAAAGTTCACCGGGCATGACTTTCCCAATACAAAAGTTCACCGGGCATGACTTTTCCAGTACAAAAGATCACCGGGCATGACTTTCCCAATACAAAAGTTCACCGGGCATGACTTTCCCAATACAAAAGTTGACCGGGCATGAGTTTCCCAGTACAAATGTTCACCGGGCATGACTTTCCCAGTACAAAAGTTCACCGGGCATGACTTTCCCAATACAAAAGTTCACCGGGCATGACTTTCCCAATACAAAAGTTCACCGGGCATGACTTTCCCAGTACAAAAGATCACCGGGCATGACTTTCCCAATACAAAAGTTGACCGGGCATGACTTTCCCAATACAAAAGTTCACCGGGCATGACTTTCCCAGTACAAAAGTTCACCGGGCATGACTTTCCTAATACAAAAGTTGACCGGGCATGACTTTCCCAATACAAAAGTTCACCGGGCATGACTTTTCCCATACAAAAGTTCACCGGGCATGACTTTCCTAATACAAAAGTTGACCGGGCATGACTTTCCCAATACAAAAGTTCACCGGGCATGACTTTTCCCATACAAAAGTTCACCGGGCATGACTTTCCTAATACAAAAGTTCACCGGGCATGACTTTCCCAATACAAAAGTTCACCGGGCATGACTTTCCCAATACAAAAGTTCACCGGGCATGACTTTCCCATTACAAAAGTTCACCGGGCATGACTTTTCCCATACAAACGTTCACCGGGCATGACTTTCCTAATACAAAAGTTGACCGGGCATGACTTTCCCAATACAAAATTCACCGGGCATGACTTTCCCAATACAAAAGTTCACCGGGCATGACTTTCTCAATACAAAAGTTCACCGGGCATGACTTTCCCAATACAAAAGTTCACCGGGCATGACTTTCCCAATACATAAGTTCACCGGGCATGACTTTCTCAATACAAAAGTTCACCGGGCATGACTTTCCCAATACAAAAGTTCACCGGGCATGACTTTCCCAATACATAAGTTCACCGGGCATGACTTTCCCAATACAAAAGTTCACCGGGCATGACTTTCCCAATACAAAAATTCACCGGGCATGACTTTCCCAGTACAAAAGATCACCGGGCATGACTTTCCCAATACAAAAGTTCACCGGGCATGACTTTTCCCATACAAAAGTTCACCGGGCATGACTTTCCCAATACAAAAGTTGACCGGGCATGACTTTCCCAGTACAAAAGATCACCGGGCATGACTTTCCCAATACAAAAGTTCACCGGGCATGACTTTCCCAATACAAAAGTTCACCGGGCATGACTTTCCCAATACAAAAGTTCACCGGGCATGACTTTCCCAATACAAAAGATCACCGGGCATGACTTTCCCAATACAAAAGTTCACCGGGCATGACTTTCCCAATACAAAAGTTCACCGGGCATGACTTTCCCAATACAAAAGTTCACGGGGCATGACTTTTCCAGTACGTAAGATAACCGGCCATGACTTTCCCAATACAAAAGTTCACCGGGCATGACTTTCCCAATACAAAAGTTCACCGGGCATGACCTTCCCAATACAAAAGTTCACCGGGCATGACTTTCCCAGTACAAAAGATCACCGGGCATGACTTTCCCAATACAAAAGTTGACCGGGCATGACTTTCCCAGTACAAAAGATCACCGGGCATGACTTTCCCAATACAAAAGTTCACCGGGCATGACTTTCCCAATACAAAAGATCACCGGGCATGACTTTCCCAAAACAAAAGTTCACCGGGCATGACTTTCCCAATACAAAAGTTCACCGGGCATGACTTTCCCAATACAAAAGTTCACCGGGCATGACCTTCCCAATACAAAAGTTCACCGGGCATGACTTTCCCAATACAAAAGTTCACCGGGCATGACTTTCCCAGTACAAAAGATCACCGGGCATGACTTTCCCAATACAAAAGTTGACCGGGCATGACTTTCCCAATACAAAAGTTCACCGGGCATGACTTTTCCCATACAAAAGTTCACCGGGCATGACTTTTCCCATACAAAAGTTCACCGGGCATGACTTTCCCAATACAAAAGTTCACCGGGCATGACTTTCCCAATACAAAATTCACCGGGCATGACTTTCCCAATACAAAAGTTCACCGGGCATGACTTTCTCAATACAAAAGTTCACCGGGCATGACTTTCCCAATACAAAAGTTCACCGGGCATGACTTTCCCAATACATAAGTTCACCGGGCATGACTTTCCCAATACAAAAGTTCACCGGGCATGACTTTCCCAATACAAAAATTCACCGGGCATGACTTTCCCAGTACAAAAGATCACCGGGCATGACTTTCCCAATACAAAAGTTCACCGGGCATGACTTTTCCCATACAAAAGTTCACCGGGCATGACTTTCCCAATACAAAAGTTGACCGGGCATGACTTTCCCATTACAAAAGATCACCGGGCATGACTTTCCCAATACAAAAGTTCACCGGGCATGACTTTCCCAATACAAAAGTTCACCGGGCATGACTTTCCCAATACAAAAGTTCACCGGGCATGACTTTCCCAATACAAAAGATCACCGGGCATGACTTTCCCAATACAAAAGTTCACCGGGCATGACTTTCCCAATACAAAAGTTCACCGGGCATGACTTTCCCAATACAAAAGTTCACGGGGCATGACTTTTCCAGTACGTAAGATCACCGGCCATGACTTTCCCAATACAAAAGTTCACCGGGCATGACTTTCCCAATACAAAAGTTCACCGGGCATGACCTTCCCAATACAAAAGTTCACCGGGCATGACTTTCCCAGTACAAAAGATCACCGGGCATGACTTTCCCAATACAAAAGTTGACCGGGCATGACTTTCCCAGTACAAAAGATCACCGGGCATGACTTTCCCAATACAAAAGTTCACCGGGCATGACTTTCCCAATACAAAAGATCACCGGGCATGACTTTCCCAAAACAAAAGTTCACCGGGCATGACTTTCCCAATACAAAAGTTCACCGGGCATGACTTTCCCAATACAAAAGTTCACCGGGCATGACTTTCCCATACAAAAGTTCACCGGGCATGACTTTCCCAATACAAAAGTTCACCGGGCATGACTTTTCCCATACAAAAGTTCACCGGGCATGACTTTTCCCATACAAAAGTTCACCGGGCATGACTTTCCCAGTACAAAAGATCACCGGGCATGACTTTCCCAATACAAAAGTTCACCGGGCATGACTTTCCCAATACAAAAGTTCACCGGTCATGACTTTCCCAGTACAAAAGATCACCCGGCATGACTTTCCCAATACAAAAGTTGACCGGGCATGACTTTCCCAATACAAAAGTTGACCGGGCATGACTTTCCCAGTACAAAAGATCACCCGGCATGACTTTCCCAATACAAAAGTTGACCGGGCATGACTTTCCCAATACAAAAGATCACCGGGCATGATTTTCCCAATACAAAAGTTCACCGGGCATGACTTTCCCAGTACAAAAGATCACCGGGCATGACTTTCCCAATACAAAAGTTGACCGGGCATGACTTTCCCAATACAAAAGTTGACCGGGCATGACTTTTCCCATACAAAAGTTCACCGGGCATGACTTTTCCCATACAAAAGTTCACCGGGCATGACTTTCCCAGTACAAAAGATCACCGGGCATGACTTTCCCAATACAAAAGTTCACCGGGCATGACTTTCCCAATACAAAAGTTCACCGGGCATGACTTTCCCAGTACAAAAGATCACCGGGCATGACTTTCCCAATACAAAAGTTCACCGGGCATGACTTTTCCCATACAAAAGTTCACCGGGTATGACTTTCCCAATACAAAAGTTGACCGGGCATGACTTTCCCAGTACAAAAGATCACCGGGCATGACTTTCCCAATACAAAAGTTCACCGGGCATGACTTTCCCAATACAAAAGATCACCGGGCATGACTTTCCCAATACAAAAGTTCACCGGGCATGACTTTCCCAATACAAAAGTTCACCGGGCATGACTTTTCCCATACAAAAGTTCACCGGGCATGACTTTCCCAGTACAAAAGAAAACCGGGCATGACTTTCCCAATACAAAAGTTGACCGGGCATGACTTTCCCAATACAAAAGTTCACCGGGCATGACTTTCCCAATACAAAAGTTCACCGGGCATGACTTTCCCAGTACAAAAGATCACCGGGCATGACTTTCCCAATACAAAAGTTCACCGGGCATGACTTTCCCAATACAAAAGTTGACCGGGCATGAGTTTCCCAGTACAAATGTTCACCGGGCATGACTTTCCCAGTACAAAAGTTCACCGGGCATGACTTTCCCAATACAAAAGTTCACCGGGCATGACTTTCCCAATACAAAAGTTCACCGGGCATGACTTTCCCAGTACAAAAGATCACCGGGCATGACTTTCCCAATACAAAAGTTGACCGGGCATGACTTTCCCAATACAAAAGTTCACCGGGCATGACTTTCCCAGTACAAAAGTTCACCGGGCATGACTTTCCTAATACAAAAGTTGACCGGGCATGACTTTCCCAATACAAAAGTTCACCGGGCATGACTTTCCCATTACAAAAGATCACCGGGCATGACTTTTCCCATACAAAAGTTCACCGGGCATGACTTTCCTAATACAAAAGTTGACCGGGCATGACTTTCCCAGTACAAAAGATCACCGGGCATGACTTTCCCAATACAAAAGTTCACCGGGCATGACTTTCCCAGTACAAAAGATCACCGGGCATGACTTTCCCAATACAAATATTGACCGGGCATGACTTTCCCAATACAAAAGTTGACCGGGCATGACTTTTCCATACAAAAGTTCACCGGGAATGACTTTTCCCATACAAAAGTTCACCGGGCATGACTTTCCCAGTACAAAAGATCACCGGGCATGATTTTCCCAATACAAAAGTTCACCGGGCATGACTTTCCCAATACAAAAGTTCACCGGGCATGACTTTTCCCATACAAAAGTTCACCGGGCATGACTTTTCCCATACAAAAGTTCACCGGGCATGACTTTCCCAATACAAAAGTTCACCGGTCATGACTTTCCCAATACAAAAGTTCACCGGGCATGACTTTCCCAATACAAAAGTTCACCGGGCATGACCTTCCCAATACAAAAGTTCACCGGGCATGACTTTCCCAATACAAAAGTTCACCGGGCATGACTTTCCCAGTACAAAAGATCACCGGGCATGACTTTCCCAATACAAAAGTTGACCGGGCATGACTTTCCCAATACAAAAGTTCACCGGGCATGACTTTTCCCATACAAAAGTTCACCGGGCATGACTTTTCCCATACAAAAGTTCACCGGGCATGACTTTCCCAATACAAAAGTTCACCGGGCATGACTTTCCCAATACAAAATTCACCGGGCATGACTTTCCCAATACAAAAGTTCACCGGGCATGACTTTCTCAATACAAAAGTTCACCGGGCATGACTTTCCCAATACAAAAGTTCACCGGGCATGACTTTCCCAATACATAAGTTCACCGGGCATGATTTTCCCAGTACAAAAGTTCACCGGGCATGACTTTCCCAGTACAAAAGATCACCGGGCATGACTTTCCCAATACAAAAGTTGACCGGGCATGACTTTCCCAGTACAAAAGTTGACCGGGCATGACTTTCCCAACACAAAAGTTCACCGGGCATGACTTTCCCAATACAAAAGTTCACCGGGCATGACTTTCCCAGTACAAAAGATCACCGGGCATGACTTTCCCAATACAAAAGTTCACCGGGCATGACTTTCCCAATACAAAAGTTCACCGGGCATGACTTTTCCCATACAAAAGTTCACCGGGCATGACTTTCCCAGTACAAAAGATCACCGGGCATGACTTTCCCAATACAAAAGTTGACCGGGCATGACTTTTCCCATACAAAAGTTGACCGGGCATGACTTTCCCAATACAAAAGATCACCGGGCATGACTTTCCCAATACAAAAGTTCACCGGGCATGACTTTCCCAGTACAAAAGATCACCGGGCATTACTTTTCCCATACAAAAGTTCACCGGGCATGACTTTCCCAATACAAAAGTTGACCGGGCATGACTTTCCCAATACAAAAGTTCGCCGGGCATGACTTTCCCAGTACAAAAGATCACCGGGCATGACTTTCCCAATAAAAAAGTTGACCGGGCATGACTTTCCCAATACAAAAGTTCACCGGGCATGACTTTTCCCACACAAAAGTTCACCGGGCATTACTTTTCCCATACAAAAGTTCACCGGGCAAATACTTTCCCAATACAAAAGTTCACCGGGCATGACTTTCCCAATACAAAAGTTCACCGGGCATGACTTTTCCCATACAAAATTTCACCGGGCATGACTTTCCCAATACAAAAGTTCACCGGGCATGACTTTCCCAATACAAAAGTTCACCGGGCATGACTTTCCCAGTACAAAAGATCACCGGGCATGACTTTCCCAATACAAAAGTTGACCGGGCATGACTTTCCCAATACAAAAGTTGACCGGGCATGACTTTCCCAATACAAAAGTTCACCGGGCATGACTTTCCCAGTACAAAAGATCACCGGGCATGACTTTCCCAATACAAAAGTTGACCGGGCATGACTTTCCCAATACAAAAGTTCACCGGGCATGACTTTTCCCATACAAAAGTTCACCGGGCATGACTTTTCCCATACAAAAGTTCACCGGGCATGACTTTCCCAATACAAAAGTTCACCGGGCATGACTTTCCCAGTAAAAAAGTTCACCGGGCATGACTTTCCCAATACAAAAGTTCACCGGGCATGACTTTCCCAATACAAAAGTTGACCGGGCATGACTTTCCCAGTACACAAGATCACCGGGCATGACTTTTCCAATACAAAAGTTCACCGGTCATGACTTTCCCAATACAAAAGTTGACCGGGCATGACTTTCCCAATACAAAAGATCACCGGGCATGACTTTCCCAATACAAAAGTTCACCGGGCATGACTTTCCCAATACAAAAGTTGACCGGGCATGACTTTCCCAATACAAAAGTTCACCGGGCATGACTTTCCCAATACAAAAGTTCACCGGGCATGACTTTCCCAATACAAAAGTTCACCGGGCATGACTTTCCCAATACAAAAGTTCACCGGGCATGACTTTCCCAATACAAAAGTTCACCGGGCATGACTTTCCCAGTACAAAAGATCACCGGGCATGACTTTCCCAATACAAAAGTTCACCGGGCATGACTTTCCCAATACAAAAGTTCACCGGGCATGACTTTTCCCATACAAAAGTTCACCGGGCATGACTTTCCCAGTACAAAAGATCACCGGGCATGACTTTCCCAATACAAAAGTTGACCGGGCATGACTTTCCCAATACAAAAGTTGACCGGGCATGACTTTCCCAATACAAAAGTTCACCGGGCATGACTTTCCCAATACAAAAGTTCACCGGGCATGACTTTCCCAGTACAAAAGATCACCGGGCATGACTTTCCCAATACAAAAGTTGACCGGGCATGACTTTCCCAATACAAAAGTTCACCGGGCATGACTTTCCCAATACAAAAGTTCACCGGGCATGACTTTCCCAATACAAAAGCTCACCGGGCATGACTTTCCCAGTACAAAAGTTCACCGGGCATGACTTTCCCAATACAAAAGTTGACCGGGCATGACTTTCCCAGTACAAAAGATCACCGGGCATGACTTTTCCCATACAAAAAATCACCGGGCATGACTTTCCCAGTACAAAAGATCACCGGGCATGACTTTCCCAATACAAAAGTTCACCGGGCATGACTTTCCCAATACAAAAGTTGGCCGGGCATGACTTTCCCAATACAAAAGTTCACCGGGCATGACTTTCCTAATACAAAAGTTCACCGGGCATGACTTTCCCAATACAAAAGTTCACCGGGCATGACTTTTCCCATACAAAAGTTCACCGGGCATGACTTTCCCAATACAAAAGTTGACCGGGCATGACTTTCCCAGTACAAAAGATCACCGGGCATGACTTTCCCAATACAAAAGTTCACCGGGCAAGACTTTCCCAATACAAAAGTTCACAGGGCATGACTTTTCTCATACAAAAGTTCACCGGACATGACTTTCCCAATACAAAAGTTGACCGGGCATGACTTTCCCAGTACAAAAGATCACCGGGCATGACTTTCCCAGTACAAAAGATCACCGGGCATGACTTTCCCAATAAAAAAGTTGACCGGGCATGACTTTCCCAATACAAAAGTTCACCGGGCATGACTTTTCCCACACAAAAGTTCACCGGGCATTACTTTTTCCATACAAAAGTTCACCGGGCATGACTTTCCCAATACAAAAGTTCACCGGGCATGACTTTCCCAATACAAAAGTTCACCGGGCATGACTTTCCCAATACAAAAGTTCACCGGGCATGACTTTTCCCATACAAAAGTTCACCGGGCATGACTTTCCCAGTACAAAAGATCACCGGGCATGACTTTCCCAATACAAAAGTTGACCGGGCATGACTTTTCCCATACAAAAGTTGACCGGGCATGACTTTCCCAATACAAAAGATCACCGGGCATGACTTTCCCAATACAAAAGTTCACCGGGCATGACTTTCCCAGTACAAAAGATCACCGGGCATGACTTTCCCAATACAAAATTCACCGGGCATGACTTTCCCAATACAAAAGTTCACCGGGCATGACTTTCCCAATACAAAAGTTCACCGGGCATGACTTTCCCAATACAAAAGTTCACCGGGCATGACTTTCCCAATACATAAGTTCACCGGGCATGACTTTCCCAGTACAAAAGTTCACCGGGCATGACTTTCCCAGTACAAAAGATCACCGGGCATGACTTTCCCAATACAAAAGTTGACCGGGCATGACTTTCCCAGTACAAAAGTTGACCGGGCATGACTTTCCCAACACAAAAGTTCACCGGGCATGACTTTCCCAATACAAAAGTTCACCGGGCATGACTTTCCCAGTACAAAAGATCACCGGGCATGACTTTCCCAATACAAAAGTTCACCGGGCATGACTTTCCCAATACAAAAGTTCACCGCGCATGACTTTTCCCATACAAAAGTTCACCGGGCATGACTTTCCCAGTACAAAAGATCACCGGGCATGACTTTCCCAATACAAAAGTTGACCGGGCATGACTTTTCCCATACAAAAGTTGACCGGGCATGACTTTCCCAATACAAAAGATTACCGGGCATGACTTTCCCAATACAAAAGTTCACCGGGCATGACTTTCCCAGTACAAAAGATCACCGGGCATGACTTTTCCCATACAAAAGTTCACCGGGCATGACTTTCCCAATACAAAAGTTGACCGGGCATGACTTTCCCAATACAAAAGTTCACCGGGCATGACTTTCCCAGTACAAAAGATCACCGGGCATGACTTTCCCAATAAAAAAGTTCACCGGGCATGACTTTCCCAATACAAAAGTTGACCGGGCATGACTTTCCCAGTACACAAGATCACCGGGCATGACTTTCCCAATACAAAAGTTCACCGGGCATGACTTTCCCAATACAAAAGTTGACCGGGCATGACTTTCCCAATACAAAAGTTCACCGGGCATGACTTTTCCCATACAAAATTTCACCGGGCATGACTTTTCCCATACAAAAGTTCACCGGGCATGACTTTCCCAATACAAAAGATCACCGGGCATGACTTTCCCAATACAAAAGTTGACCGGGCATGACTTTCCCAGTACAAAAGTTGACCGGGCATGACTTTCCCAACACAAAAGTTCACCGGGCATGACTTTCCCAATACAAAAGTTCACCGGGCATGACTTTCCCAGTACAAAAGATCACCGGGCATGACTTTCCCAATACAAAAGTTGACCGGGCATGACTTTCCCAATACAAAAGTTCACCGGGCATGACTTTTCCCACACAAAAGTTCACCGGGCATGACTTTCCCAGTACAAAAGATCACCGGGCATGACTTTCCCAATACAAAAGTTGACCGGGCATGACTTTTCCCATACAAAAGTTGACCGGGCATGACTTTCCCAATACAAAAGATCACCGGGCATGACTTTCCCAATACAAAAGTTCACCGGGCATGACTTTCCCAGTACAAAAGATCACCGGGCATGACTTTTCCCATACAAAAGTTCACCGGGCATGACTTTCCCAATACAAAAGTTGACCGGGCATGACTTTCCCAATACAAAAGTTCACCGGGCATGACTTTCCCAGTACAAAAGATCACCGGGCATGACTTTCCCAATAAAAAAGTTGACCGGGCATGACTTTCCCAATACAAAAGTTCACCGGGCATGACTTTTCCCACACAAAAGTTCACCGGGCATGACTTTCCCAATACAAAAGTTCACCGGGCATGACTTTCCCAGTACAAAAGATCACCGGGCATGACTTTCCCAATACAAAAGTTCACCGGGCATGACTTTCCCAATACAAAAGTTCACCGGGCATGACTTTCCCAGTACAAAAGTTGACCGGGCATGACTTTCCCAGTACAAAAGATCACCGGGCATGACTTTCCCAATACAAAAGTTCACCGGGCATGACTTTCCCAATACAAAAGTTCACAGGGCATGACTTTTCTCATACAAAAGTTCACCGGACATGACTTTCCCAATACAAAAGTTGACCGGGCATGACTTTCCCAGTACAAAAGATCACCGGGCATGACTTTCCCAATACAAAAGTTCACCGGGCATGACTTTCCCAATACAAAAGTTCACCGGGCATGACTTTCCCAATACAAAAGTTCACCGGGCATGACTTTCCCAATACAAAAGTTCACCGGGCATGACATTTCCCATACAAAAGTTCACCGGGCATGACTTTCCCAATACAAAAGTTCACCGGGCATGACTTTCCCAGTACAAAAGTTCACCGGGCATGACTTTCCCAATACAAAAGTTGACCGGGCATGACTTTCCCAATACAAAAGTTGACCGGGCATGACTTTCCCAATATAAAAGTTCACCGGGCATGACTTTCCCAGTACAAAAGTTCACCGGGCATGACTTTCCCAATACAAAAGTTCACCGGGCATGACTTTCCCAATACAAAAGTTGACCGGGCATGACTTTCCCAATACAAAAGTTCACCGGGCATGACTTTCCCAGTACAAAAGATCACCGGGCATGACTTTCCCAATACAAAAGTTGACCGGGCATGATTTTTCCCATACAAAAGTTGACCGGGCATGACTTTCCCAATACAAAAGATTACCGGGCATGACTTTCCCAATACAAAAGTTCACCGGGCATGACTTTCCCAGTACAAAAGATCACCGGGCATGACTTTTCCCATACAAAAGTTCACCGGGCATGACTTTCCCAATACAAAAGTTGACCGGGCATGACTTTCCCAATACAAAAGTTCACCGGGCATGACTTTCCCAGTACAAAAGATCACCGGGCATGACTTTCCCAATAAAAAAGTTCACCGGGCATGACTTTCCCAATACAAAAGTTGACCGGGCATGACTTTCCCAGTACACAAGATCACCGGGCATGACTTTCCCAATACAAAAGTTCACCGGGCATGACTTTCCCAATACAAAAGTTGACCGGGCATGACTTTCCCAATACAAAAGTTCACCGGGCATGACTTTTCCCATACAAAAGTTCACCGGGCATGACTTTTCCCATACAAAAGTTCACCGGGCATGACTTTCCCAATACAAAAGATCACCGGGCATGACTTTCCCAGTACAAAAGTTGACCGGGCATGACTTTCCCAACACAAAAGTTCACCGGGCATGACTTTCCCAATACAAAAGTTCACCGGGCATGACTTTCCCAGTACAAAAGATCACCGGGCATGACTTTCCCAATACAAAAGTTCACCGGGCATGACTTTCCCAATACAAAAGTTCACCGGGCATGACTTTTCCCACACAAAAGTTCACCGGGCATGACTTTCCCAGTACAAAAGATCACCGGGCATGACTTTCCCAATACAAAAGTTGACCGGGCATGACTTTTCCCATACAAAAGTTGACCGGGCATGACTTTCCCAATACAAAAGATCACCGGGCATGACTTTCCCAATACAAAAGTTCACCGGGCATGACTTTCCCAGTACAAAAGATCACCGGGCATGACTTTTCCCATACAAAAGTTCACCGGGCATGACTTTCCCAATACAAAAGTTGACCGGGCATGACTTTCCCAATACAAAAGTTCACCGGGCATGACTTTCCCAGTACAAAAGATCACCGGGCATGACTTTCCCAATAAAAAAGTTGACCGGGCATGACTTTCCCAATACAAAAGTTCACCGGGCATGACTTTTCCCATACAAAAGTTGACCGGGCATGACTTTCCCAATACAAAAGTTCACCGGGCATGACTTTCCCAATACAAAAGTTCACCGGGCATGACTTTCCCAATACAAAAGTTCACCGGGCATGACTTTTCCCATACAAAATTTCACCGGGCATGACTTTCCCAATACAAAAGTTCACCGGGCATGACTTTCCCAATACAAAAGTTCACCGGGCATGACTTTCCCAGTACAAAAGATCACCGGGCATGACTTTTCCCAGTACAAAAGATCACCGGGCATGACTTTCCCAATACAAAAGTTGACCGGGCATGACTTTCCCAATACAAAAGTTGACCGGGCATGACTTTCCAAATACAAAAGTTCACCGGGCATGACTTTCCCAATACAAAAGTTCACCGGGCATGACTTTCCCAGTACAAAAGATCACCGGGCATGACTTTTCCCAGTACAAAAGATCACCGGGCATGACTTTCCCAATACAAAAGTTGACCGGGCATGACTTTCCCAATACAAAAGTTGACCGGGCATGACTTTCCCAATACAAAAGTTCACCGGGCATGACTTTCCCAGTACAAAAGATCACCGGGCATGACTTTCCCAATACAAAAGTTGACCGGGCATGACTTTCCCAATACAAAAGTTCACCGGGCATGACTTTTCCCATACAAAAGTTCACCGGGCATGACTTTTCCCATACAAAAGTTCACCGGGCATGACTTTCCCAATATAAAAGTTCACCGGGCATGACTTTCCCAGTACAAAAGTTCACCGGGCATGACTTTCCCAATACAAAAGTTCACCGGGCATGACTTTCCCAATACAAAAGTTGACCGGGCATGACTTTCCCAGTACACAAGATCACCGGGCATGACTTTCCCAATACAAAAGTTCACCGGGCATGACTTTCCCAATACAAAAGTTGACCGGGCATGACTTTCCCAATACAAAAGATCACCGGGCATGACTTTCCCAATACAAAAGTTCACCGGGCATGACTTTCCCAATACAAAAGTTGACCGGGCATGACTTTCCCAATACAAAAGTTCACCGGGCATGACTTTCCCAATACAAAAGTTGACCGGGCATGACTTTCCCAATACAAAAGTTCACCGGGCATGACTTTCCCAGTACAAAAGATCACCGGGCATGACTTTCCCAATAAAAAAGTTGACCGGGCATGACTTTCCCAATACAAAAGTTCACCGGGCATGACTTTTCCCACACAAAAGTTCACCGGGCATTACTTTTCCCATACAAAAGTTCACCGGGCATGACTTTCCCAATACAAAAGTTCACCGGGCATGACTTTCCCAGTACAAAAGATCACCGGGCATGACGTTCCCAATAAAAAAGTTGACCGGGCATGACTTTCCCAGTACAAAAGTTCACCGGGCATGACTTTTCCCATACAAAAGTTGACCGGGCATGACTTTCCCAATACAAAAGATCACCGGGCATGACTTTCCCAATACAAAAGTTCACCGGGCATGACTTTCCCAGTACAAAAGATCACCGGGCATGACTTTTCCCATACAAAAGTTCACCGGGCATGACTTTCCCAATACAAAAGTTGACCGGGCATGACTTTCCCAATACAAAAGTTCACCGGGCATGACTTTCCCAGTACAAAAGATCACCGGGCATGACTTTCCCAATAAAAAAGTTGACCGGGCATGACTTTCCCAGTACAAAAGTTCACCGGGCATGACTTTTCCCACACAAAAGTTCACCGGGCATTACTTTTCCCATACAAAAGTTCACCGGGCATGACTTTCCCAATACAAAAGTTCACCGGGCATGACTTTCCCAATACAAAAGTTCACCGGGCATGACTTTTCCCATACAAAATTTCACCGGGCATGACTTTCCCAATACAAAAGTTCACCGGGCATGACTTTCCCAATACAAAAGTTCACCGGGCATGACTTTCCCAGTACAAAAGATCACCGGGCATGACTTTCCCAATACAAAAGTTGACCGGGCATGACTTTCCCAATACAAAAGTTGACCGGGCATGACTTTCCCAATACAAAAGTTCACCGGGCATGACTTTCCCAGTACAAAAGATCACCGGGCATGACTTTCCCAATACAAAAGTTGACCGGGCATGACTTTCCCAATACAAAAGTTCACCGGGCATGACTTTTCCCATACAAAAGTTCACCGGGCATGACTTTTCCCATACAAAAGTTCACCGGGCATGACTTTCCCAATACAAAAGTTCACCGGGCATGACTTTCCCAGTACAAAAGTTCACCGGGCATGACTTTCCCAATACAAAAGTTCACCGGGCATGACTTTCCCAATACAAAAGTTGACCGGGCATGACTTTCCCAGTACACAAGATCACCGGGCATGACTTTCCCAATACAAAAGTTCACCGGGCATGACTTTCCCAATACAAAAGTTGACCGGGCATGACTTTCCCAATACAAAAGATCACCGGGCATGACTTTCCCAATACAAAAGTTCACCGGGCATGACTTTCCCAATAGAAAAGTTGACCGGGCATGACTTTCCCAATACAAAAGTTCACCGGGCATGACTTTCCCAATACAAAAGTTCACCGGGCATGACTTTCCCAATACAAAAGTTCACCGGGCATGACTTTCCCAATACAAAAGTTCACCGGGCATGACTTTCCCAATACAAAAGTTCACCGGGCATGACTTTCCCAGTACAAAAGATCACCGGGCATGACTTTCCCAATACAAAAGTTCACCGGGCATGACTTTTCCCATACAAAAGTTCACCGGGCATGACTTTCCCAGTACAAAAGATCACCGGGCATGACTTTCCCAATACAAAAGTTGACCGGGCATGACTTTCCCAATACAAAAGTTGACCGGGCATGACTTTCCCAATACAAAAGTTCACCGGGCATGACTTTCCCAATACAAAAGTTCACCGGGCATGACTTTCCCAATACAAAAGTTCACCGGGCATGACTTTCCCAGTACAAAAGATCACCGGGCATGACTTTCCCAATACAAAAGTTGACCGGGTTGACTTTCCCAATACAAAAGTTCACCGGGCATGACTTTCCCAATACAAAAGTTCACCGGGCATGACTTTCCCAGTACAAAAGTTCACCGGGCATGACTTTCCCAATACAAAAGTTGACCGGGCATGACTTTCCCAGTACAAAAGATCACCGGGCATGACTTTTCCCATACAAAAAATCACCGGGCATGACTTTCCCAGTACAAAAGATCACCGGGCATGACTTTTCCAATACAAAAGTTCACCGGGCATGACTTTCCCAATACAAAAGTTGACCGGGCATGACTTTCCCAATACAAAAGTTCACCGGGCATGACTTTCCCAATACAAAAGTTCACCGGGCATGACTTTCCCAATACAAAAGTTCACCGGGCATGACTTTTCCCATACAAAAGTTCACCGGGCATGATTTTTCCCAATACAAAAGTTGACCGGGCATGACTTTCCCAGTACAAAAGATCACCGGGCATGACTTTCCCAATACAAAAGTTCACCGGGCATGACTTTCCCAATACAAAAGTTCACAGGGCATGACTTTTCTCATACAAAAGTTCACCGGAAATGACTTTCCCAATACAAAAGTTGACCGGGCATGACTTTCCCAGTACAAAAGATCACCGGGCATGACTTTCCCAATACAAAAGTTCACCGGGCATGACTTTCCCAATACAAAAGTTCACCGGGCATGACTTTCCCAATACAAAAGTTCACCGGGCATGACTTTCCCAATACAAAAGTTCACCGGGCATGACTTTTCCCATACAAAAGTTCACCGGGCATGACTTTCCCAATACAAAAGTTGACCGGGCATGACTTTCCCAGTACAAAAGTTCACCGGGCATGACTTTCCCAATACAAAAGTTCACCGGGCATGACTTTCCCAATACAAAAGTTGACCGGGCATGACTTTCCCAATACAAAAGTTCACCGGGCATGACTTTTCCCATACAAAAGTTCACCGGGCATTACTTTTCCCATACAAAAGTTCACCGGGCATGACTTTCCCAATACAAAAGTTCACCGGGCATGACTTTCCCAATAAAAAAGTTCACCTGGCATGACTTTTCCCATACAAAATTTCACCGGGCATGACTTTCCCAATACAAAAGTTCCCCGGGCATAACTTTCCCAATACAAAAGTTCACCGGGCATGACTTTCCCAATACAAAAGTTGACCGGGCATGACTTTCCCAATACAAAAGTTCACCGGGCATGACTTTTCCCATACAAAAGTTCACCGGGCATGACTTTCCCAATACAAAAGTTGACCGGGCATGACTTTCCCAGTACAAAAGATCACCGGGCATGACTTTCCCAATACAAAAGTTGACCGGGCATGACTTTCCCAATACAAAAGTTCACCGGGCATGACTTTCCCAATACAAAAGTTCACCGGGCATGACTTTCCCAGTACAAAAGTTCACCGGGCATGACTTTCCCAATACAAAAGTTCACCGGGCATGACTTTCCCAATACAAAAGTTCACCGGGCATGACTTTCCCAGTACAAATGATCACCGGGCATGACTTTCCCAATACAAAAGTTGACCGGGCATGACTTTCCCAATACAAAAGTTCACCGGGCATGACTTTCCCAATACAAAAGTTCACCGGGCATGACTTTCCCAATACAAAAGTTCACCGGGCATGACTTTCCCAGTACAAAAGTTCACCGGGCATGACTTTCCCAATACAAAAGTTCACCGGGCATGACTTTCCCAGTACAAAAGATCACCGGGCATGACTTTTCCCATACAAAAGTTCACCGGGCATGACTTTCCCAGTACAAAAGATCACCGGGCATGACTTTCCCAATACAAAAGTTCACCGGGCATGACTTTCCCAATACAAAAGTTCACCGGGCATGACTTTCCCAATACAAAAGTTCACCGGGCATGACTTTCCCAATACAAAAGTTCACCGGGCATGATTTTCCCAATGCAAAAGTTCACCGGGCATTACTTTTCCCATACAAAAGTTCACCGGGCATGACTTTCCCAATACAAAAGATCACCGGGCATGACTTTCCCAATACAAAAGTTCACCGGGCATGACTTTCCCAATACAAAAGTTCACAGGGCATGACTTTTCTCATACAAAAGTTCACCGGACATGACTTTCCCAATACAAAAGTTGACCGGGCATGACTTTCCCAGTACAAAAGATCACCGGGCATGACTTTCCCAATACAAAAGTTCACCGGGCATGACTTTCCCAATACAAAAGTTCACCGGGCATGACTTTCCCAATACAAAAGTTCACCGGGCATGACTTTCCCAATACAAAAGTTCACCGGCATGACTTTTCCCATACAAAAGTTCACAGGGCATGACTTTCCCAATACAAAAGTTGACCGGGCATGACTTTTCTCATACAAAAGTTGACCGGGCATGACTTTCCCAATACAAAAGTTCACCGGGCATGACTTTCCCAATACAAAAGTTGACCGGGCATGACTTTCCCAATACAAAAGTTCACCGGGCATGACTTTTCCCATACAAAAGTTCACCGGGCATGACTTTCCCAATACAAAAGTTGACCGGGCATGACTTTCCCAATACAAAAGTTCACCGGGCATGACTTTCCCAATACAAAAGTTCACCGGGCATGGCTTTTCCCATACAAAAGTTGACCGGGCATGACTTTCCCAATACAAAAGTTCACCGGCCATGACTTTCACAATAAAAAAGTTGACCGGGCATGACTTTCCTAATACAAAAGTTCACCGGAGATGACTTTTCCCATACAAAAGTTGACCGGGCATGACTTTCCTAATACAAAAGTTGACCGGCATGACTTTCCCAATACAAAAGTTCACCGGGCATGACTTTTCCCATACAAAAGTTGACCGGGCATGACTTTCCCAATACAAAAGATCACCGGGCATGACTTTCCCAATACAAAAGTTCACCGGGCATGACTTTTCCCATACAAAAGTTCACCGGGCATGACTTTTCCCATACAAAAGTTGACCCGGCATGGCTTTCCCAGTACAAAAGTTCACCGGGCATGACTTTCCCAGTACAAAAGTTGACCGGGCATGACTTTCCCAGTACAAAAGTTCACCGGGCATGACTTTCCCAGTACAAAAGTTCACCGGGCATGACTTTCCCAATACAAAAGTTCACCGGGCATGACTTTCCCAATACAAAAGTTCACCGGGCATGACTTTCCCAGTACAAAAGTTCACCGGGCATGACTTTCCCAATACAAAAGTTCACCGGGCATGACTTTCCCAATACAAAAGTTCACCGGTCATGACTTTTCCATACAAAAGTTCACCGGGCATGACTTTCCCAATACAAAAGTTCACCGGGCATGACTTTCCCAATACAAAAGATCACCGGGCATGACTTTCCCAATACAAAAGTTCACCGGGCATGACTTTTCCCATACAAAAGTTCACCGGGCATGACTTTCCCAATACAAAAGTTCACCGGGCATGACTTTCCCAATACAAAAGTTGACCGGGCATGACTTTCCCAGTACCAAAGATCACCGGGCATGACTTTCCCAATACAAAAGTTGACCGGGCATGACTTTCACAGTACAAAAGTTCAACGGGCATGACTTTCCCAGTACAAAAGTTCACCGGGCATGACTTTCCCAATACAAAAGTTCACCGGGCATGACTTTCCCAGTACAAAAGATTACCGGGCATGACTTTCCCAATACAAAAGTTCACCGGGCATGACTTTCCCAATACAAAAGTTCACCGGGCATGATTTTCCCAGTACAAAAGTTCACCGGGCATGACTTTCCCAATACAAAAGTTCACCGGGAATGACTTTCCCAATACAAAAGTTCACCGGGCATGACTTTCCCAATACAAAAGTTCACCGGGCATGACTTTTCCCATACAAAAGTTCACCGGGCATGACTTTTCCCATACAAAAGTTGACCCGGCATGGCTTTCCCAGTACAAAAGTTCACCGGGCATGACTTTCCCAGTACAAAAGTTTACCGGGCATGACTTTCCCAGTACAAAAGTTCACCGGGCTTGACTTTCCCAGTACAAAAGTTCACCGGGCATGACTTTCCCAATACAAAAGTTCACCGGGCATGACTTTCCCAATACAAAAGTTCACCGGGCATGACTTTCCCAGTACAAAAGTTCACCGGGCATGACTTTCCCAATACAAAAGTTCACCGGGCATGACTTTCCCAATACAAAAATTCACCGGTCATGACTTTTCCCATACAAAAGTTCACCGGGCATGACTTTCCCAATACAAAAGTTCACCGGGCATGACTTTCCCAATACAAAAGTTCACCGGGCATGACTTTTCCCATACAAAAGTTCACCGGGCATGACTTTCCCAATACAAAAGTTGACCGGGCATGACTTTCCCAATACAAAAGTTCACCGGGCATGACTTTCCCAATACAAAAGTTCACCGGGCATGGCTTTTCCCATACAAAAGTTGACCGGGCATGACTTTCCCAATACAAAAGTTCACCGGCCATGACTTTCACAATAAAAAAGTTGACCGGGCATGACTTTCCTAATACAAAAGTTCACCGGAGATGACTTTTCCCATACAAAAGTTGACCGGGCATGACTTTCCTAATACAAAAGTTGACCGGCATGACTTTCCCAATACAAAAGTTCACCGGGCATGACTTTTCCCATACAAAAGTTGACCGGGCATGACTTTCCCAATACAAAAGATCACCGGGCATGACTTTCCCAAATAAAAGTTCACCGGGCATGACTTTTCCCATACAAAAGTTCACCGGGCATGACTTTTCCCATACAAAAGTTGACCCGGCATGGCTTTCCCAGTACAAAAGTTCACCGGGCATGACTTTCCCAGTACAAAAGTTGACCGGGCATGACTTTCCCAGTACAAAAGTTCACCGGGCATGACTTTCCCAGTACAAAAGTTCACCGGGCATGACTTTCCCAATACAAAAGTTCACCGGGCATGACTTTCCCAATACAAAAGTTCACCGGGCATGACTTTCCCAGTACAAAATTTCACCGGGCATGACTTTCCCAATACAAAAGTTCACCGGGCATGACTTTCCCAATACAAAAGTTCACCGGTCATGACTTTTCCCATACAAAAGTTCACCGGGCATGACTTTCCCAATACAAAAGTTCACCGGGCATGACTTTCCCAATACAAAAGATCACCGGGCATGACTTTCCCAATACAAAAGTTCACCGGGCATGACTTTTCCCATACAAAAGTTCACCGGGCATGACTTTCCCAATACAAAAGTTCACCGGGCATGACTTTCCCAATACAAAAGTTGACCGGGCATGACTTTCCCAGTACCAAAGATCACCGGGCATGACTTTCCCAATACAAAAGTTGACCGGGCATGACTTTCACAGTACAAAAGTTCAACGGGCATGACTTTCCCAGTACAAAAGTTCACCGGGCATGACTTTCCCAATACAAAAGTTCACCGGGCATGACTTTCCCAGTACAAAAGATCACCGGGCATGACTTTCCCAATACAAAAGTTCACCGGGCATGACTTTCCCAATACAAAAGTTCACCGGGCATGACTTTCCCAGTACAAAAGTTCACCGGGCATGACTTTCCCAATACAAAAGTTCACCGGGCATGACTTTCCCAATACAAAAGTTCACCGGGCATGACTTTCCCAGTACAAAAGATCACCGGGCATGACTTTCCCAATACAAAAGTTGACCGGGCATGACTTTCCCAATACAAAAGTTCACCGGGCATGACTTTCCCAATACAAAAGTTCACCGGGCATGACTTTCCCAATACAAAACTTCACCGGGCATGACTTTCCCAGTACAAAAGTTCACCGGGCATGACTTTCCCAATACAAAAGTTGACCGGGCATGACTTTCCCAGTACAAAAGATCACCGGGCATGACTTTTCCCATACAAAAAATCACCGGGCATGACTTTCCCAGTACAAAAGATCACCGGGCATGACTTTCCCAATACAAAAGTTCACCGGGCATGACTTTCCCAATACAAAAGTTGACCGGGCATGACTTTCCCAATACAAAAGTTCACCGGGCATGACTTTCCCAATACAAAAGTTCACCGGGCATGACTTTCCCAATACAAAAGTTCACCGGGCATGACTTTTCCCATACAAAAGTTCACCGGGCATGACTTTCCCAATACAAAAGTTGACCGGGCATGACTTTCCCAGTACAAAAGATCACCGGGCATGACTTTCCCAATACAAAAGTTCACCGGGCATGACTTTCCCAATACAAAAGTTCACAGGGCATGACTTTTCTCATACAAAAGTTCACCGGACATGACTTTCCCAATACAAAAGTTGACCGGGCATGACTTTCCCAGTACAAAAGATCACCGGGCATGACTTTCCCAATACAAAAGTTCACCGGGCATGACTTTCCCAATACAAAAGTTCACCGGGCATGACTTTCCCAATACAAAAGTTCACCGGGCATGACTTTCCCAATACAAAAGTTCACCGGGCATGACTTTTCCCATACAAAAGTTCACCGGGCATGACTTTCCCAATACTAAAGTTGACCGGGCATGACTTTCCCAGTACAAAAGTTCACCGGGCATGACTTTCCCAATACAAAAGT
This sequence comes from Musca autumnalis, assembly GCF_047663935.1. Lineage (NCBI taxonomy): Eukaryota > Metazoa > Arthropoda > Insecta > Diptera > Muscidae > Musca > Musca autumnalis. The sequence goes on along the minus strand of NW_027412088.1, from coordinate 146,802,045 downwards.
TCACCGGGCATGACTTTCCCAATACAAAAGTTGACCGGGCATGACTTTCCCAATACAAAAGTTCACCGGGCATGACTTTTCCCATACAAAAGTTCACCGGTCATTACTTTTCCCATACAAAAGTTCACCGGGCATGACTTTCCCAGTACAAAAGATCACCGGGCATGACTTTCCCAATACAAAAGTTCACCGGGCATGACTTTCCCAATACAAAAGTTGACCGGGCATGACTTTCCCAATACAAAAGTTCACCGGGCATGACTTTCCCAATACAAAAGTTCACCGGGCATGACTTTCCCAATACAAAAGTTCACCGGGCATGACTTTTCCCATACAAAAGTTCACCGGGCATGACTTTCCCAATACAAAAGTTGACCGGGCATGACTTTCCCAGTACAAAAGATCACCGGGCATGACTTTCCCAATACAAAAGTTCACCGGGCATGACTTTCCCAATACAAAAGTTCACAGGGCATGACTTTTCTCATACAAAAGTTCACCGGACATGACTTTCCCAATACAAAAGTTGACCGGGCATGACTTTCCCAGTACAAAAGATCACCGGGCATGACTTTCCCAATACAAAAGTTCACCGGGCATGACTTTCCCAATACAAAAGTTCACCGGGCATGACTTTCCCAATACAAAAGTTCACCGGGCATGACTTTCCCAATACAAAAGTTCACCGGGCATGACTTTCCCAGTACAAATGATCACCGGGCATGACTTTCCCAATACAAAAGTTGACCGGGCATGACTTTTCCAATACAAAAGTTCACCGGGCATGACTTTCCCAATACAAAAGTTCACCGGGCATGACTTTCCCAATACAAAAGTTCACCGGGCATGACTTTCCCAGTACAAAAGTTCACCGGGCATGACTTTCCCAATACAAAAGTTGACCGGGCATGACTTTCCCAGTACAAAAGATCACCGGGCATGACTTTTCCCATACAAAAGTTCACCGGGCATGACTTTCCCAGTACAAAAGATCACCGGGCATGACTTTTCCCATACAAAATTTCACCGGGCATGACTTTCCCAATACAAAAGTTCACCGGGCATGACTTTCCCAATACAAAAGTTCACCGGGCATGACTTTCCCAGTACAAAAGATCACCGGGCATGACTTTCCCAATACAAAAGTTGACCGGGCATGACTTTCCCAATACAAAAGTTCACCGGGCATGACTTTCCCAATACAAAAGTTCACCGGGCATGACTTTTCCCATACAAAAGTTCACCGGGCATGACTTTCCCAATACAAAAGTTGACCGGGCATGACTTTCCCAGTACAAAAGATCACCGGGCATGACTTTCCCAATACAAAAGTTGACCGGGCATGACTTTCCCAATACAAAAGTTCACCGGGCATGACTTTCCCAATACAAAAGTTCACCGGGCATGACTTTCCCAGTACAAAAGTTCACCGGGCATGACTTTCCCAATACAAAAGTTCACCGGGCATGACTTTCCCAATACAAAAGTTCACCGGGCATGACTTTCCCAGTACAAATGATCACCGGGCATGACTTTCCCAATACAAAAGTTGACCGGGCATGACTTTCCCAATACAAAAGTTCACCGGGCATGACTTTCCCAATACAAAAGTTCACCGGGCATGACTTTCCCAATACAAAAGTTCACCGGGCATGACTTTCCCAGTACAAAAGTTCACCGGGCATGACTTTCCCAATACAAAAGTTGACCGGGCATGACTTTCCCAGTACAAAAGATCACCGGGCATGACTTTTCCCATACAAAAGTTCACCGGGCATGACTTTCCCAGTACAAAAGATCACCGGGCATGACTTTCCCAATACAAAAGTTCACCGGGCATGACTTTCCCAATACAAAAGTTGACCGGGCATGACTTTCCCAATACAAAAGTTCACCGGGCATGACTTTCCCAATACAAAAGTTCACCGGGCATGATTTTCCCAATGCAAAAGTTCACCGGGCATAACTTTTCCCATACAAAAGTTCACCGGGCATGACTTTCCCAATACAAAAGTTGACCGGGCATGACTTTCCCAGTACAAAAGATCACCGGGCATGACTTTCCCAATACAAAAGTTCACCGGGCATGACTTTTCCCATACAAAAGTTCACCGGGCATGACTTTCCCAATACAAAAGTTGACCGGGCATGACTTTCCCAGTACAAAAGATCACCGGGCATGACTTTCCCAATACAAAAGTTGACCGGGCATGACTTTCCCAATACAAAAGTTCACCGGGCATGACTTTCCCAATACAAAAGTTCACCGGGCATGACTTTCCCAGTACAAAAGTTCACCGGGCATGACTTTCCCAATACAAAAGTTCACCGGGCATGACTTTCCCAATACAAAAGTTCACCGGGCATGACTTTCCCAGTACAAATGATCACCGGGCATGACTTTCCCAATACAAAAGTTGACCGGGCATGACTTTCCCAATACAAAAGTTCACCGGGCATGACTTTCCCAATACAAAAGTTCACCGGGCATGACTTTCCCAATACAAAAGTTCACCGGGCATGACTTTCCCAGTACAAAAGTTCACCGGGCATGACTTTCCCAATACAAAAGTTGACCGGGCATGACTTTCCCAGTACAAAAGATCACCGGGCATGACTTTTCCCATACAAAAGTTCACCGGGCATGACTTTCCCAGTACAAAAGATCACCGGGCATGACTTTCCCAATACAAAAGTTCACCGGGCATGACTTTCCCAATACAAAAGTTCACCGGGCATGACTTTCCCAATACAAAAGTTCACCGGGCATGACTTTCCCAATACAAAAGTTCACCGGGCATGATTTTCCCAATGCAAAAGTTCACCGGGCATTACTTTTCCCATACAAAAGTTCACCGGGCATGACTTTCCCAATACAAAAGATCACCGGGCATGACTTTCCCAATACAAAAGTTCACCGGGCATGACTTTCCCAATACAAAAGTTCACAGGGCATGACTTTTCTCATACAAAAGTTCACCGGACATGACTTTCCCAATACAAAAGTTGACCGGGCATGACTTTCCCAGTACAAAAGATCACCGGGCATGACTTTCCCAATACAAAAGTTCACCGGGCATGACTTTCCCAATACAAAAGTTCACCGGGCATGACTTTCCCAATACAAAAGTTCACCGGGCATGACTTTCCCAATACAAAAGTTCACCGGCATGACTTTTCCCATACAAAAGTTCACAGGGCATGACTTTCCCAATACAAAAGTTGACCGGGCATGACTTTTCTCATACAAAAGTTGACCGGGCATGACTTTCCCAATACAAAAGTTCACCGGGCATGACTTTCCCAATACAAAAGTTGACCGGGCATGACTTTCCCAATACAAAAGTTCACCGGGCATGACTTTTCCCATACAAAAGTTCACCGGGCATGACTTTCCCAATACAAAAGTTGACCGGGCATGACTTTCCCAATACAAAAGTTCACCGGGCATGACTTTCCCAATACAAAAGTTCACCGGGCATGGCTTTTCCCATACAAAAGTTGACCGGGCATGACTTTCCCAATACAAAAGTTCACCGGCCATGACTTTCACAATAAAAAAGTTGACCGGGCATGACTTTCCTAATACAAAAGTTCACCGGAGATGACTTTTCCCATACAAAAGTTGACCGGGCATGACTTTCCTAATACAAAAGTTGACCGGCATGACTTTCCCAATACAAAAGTTCACCGGGCATGACTTTTCCCATACAAAAGTTGACCGGGCATGACTTTCCCAATACAAAAGATCACCGGGCATGACTTTCCCAATACAAAAGTTCACCGGGCATGACTTTTCCCATACAAAAGTTCACCGGGCATGACTTTTCCCATACAAAAGTTGACCCGGCATGGCTTTCCCAGTACAAAAGTTCACCGGGCATGACTTTCCCAGTACAAAAGTTGACCGGGCATGACTTTCCCAGTACAAAAGTTCACCGGGCATGACTTTCCCAGTACAAAAGTTCACCGGGCATGACTTTCCCAATACAAAAGTTCACCGGGCATGACTTTCCCAATACAAAAGTTCACCGGGCATGACTTTCCCAGTACAAAAGTTCACCGGGCATGACTTTCCCAATACAAAAGTTCACCGGGCATGACTTTCCCAATACAAAAGTTCACCGGTCATGACTTTTCCATACAAAAGTTCACCGGGCATGACTTTCCCAATACAAAAGTTCACCGGGCATGACTTTCCCAATACAAAAGATCACCGGGCATGACTTTCCCAATACAAAAGTTCACCGGGCATGACTTTTCCCATACAAAAGTTCACCGGGCATGACTTTCCCAATACAAAAGTTCACCGGGCATGACTTTCCCAATACAAAAGTTGACCGGGCATGACTTTCCCAGTACCAAAGATCACCGGGCATGACTTTCCCAATACAAAAGTTGACCGGGCATGACTTTCACAGTACAAAAGTTCAACGGGCATGACTTTCCCAGTACAAAAGTTCACCGGGCATGACTTTCCCAATACAAAAGTTCACCGGGCATGACTTTCCCAGTACAAAAGATCACCGGGCATGACTTTCCCAATACAAAAGTTCACCGGGCATGACTTTCCCAATACAAAAGTTCACCGGGCATGACTTTCCCAGTACAAAAGTTCACCGGGCATGACTTTCCCAATACAAAAGTTCACCGGGAATGACTTTCCCAATACAAAAGTTCACCGGGCATGACTTTTCCCATACAAAAGTTCACCGGGCATGACTTTTCCCATACAAAAGTTCACCGGGCATGACTTTTCCCATACAAAAGTTGACCCGGCATGGCTTTCCCAGTACAAAAGTTCACCGGGCATGACTTTCCCAGTACAAAAGTTTACCGGGCATGACTTTCCCAGTACAAAAGTTCACCGGGCTTGACTTTCCCAGTACAAAAGTTCACCGGGCATGACTTTCCCAATACAAAAGTTCACCGGGCATGACTTTCCCAATACAAAAGTTCACCGGGCATGACTTTCCCAGTACAAAAGTTCACCGGGCATGACTTTCCCAATACAAAAGTTCACCGGGCATGACTTTCCCAATACAAAAATTCACCGGTCATGACTTTTCCCATACAAAAGTTCACCGGGCATGACTTTCCCAATACAAAAGTTCACCGGGCATGACTTTCCCAATACAAAAGTTCACCGGGCATGACTTTTCCCATACAAAAGTTCACCGGGCATGACTTTCCCAATACAAAAGTTGACCGGGCATGACTTTCCCAATACAAAAGTTCACCGGGCATGACTTTCCCAATACAAAAGTTCACCGGGCATGGCTTTTCCCATACAAAAGTTGACCGGGCATGACTTTCCCAATACAAAAGTTCACCGGCCATGACTTTCACAATAAAAAAGTTGACCGGGCATGACTTTCCTAATACAAAAGTTCACCGGAGATGACTTTTCCCATACAAAAGTTGACCGGGCATGACTTTCCTAATACAAAAGTTGACCGGCATGACTTTCCCAATACAAAAGTTCACCGGGCATGACTTTTCCCATACAAAAGTTGACCGGGCATGACTTTCCCAATACAAAAGATCACCGGGCATGACTTTCCCAAATAAAAGTTCACCGGGCATGACTTTTCCCATACAAAAGTTCACCGGGCATGACTTTTCCCATACAAAAGTTGACCCGGCATGGCTTTCCCAGTACAAAAGTTCACCGGGCATGACTTTCCCAGTACAAAAGTTGACCGGGCATGACTTTCCCAGTACAAAAGTTCACCGGGCATGACTTTCCCAGTACAAAAGTTCACCGGGCATGACTTTCCCAATACAAAAGTTCACCGGGCATGACTTTCCCAATACAAAAGTTCACCGGGCATGACTTTCCCAGTACAAAAGTTCACCGGGCATGACTTTCCCAATACAAAAGTTCACCGGGCATGACTTTCCCAATACAAAAGTTCACCGGTCATGACTTTTCCCATACAAAAGTTCACCGGGCATGACTTTCCCAATACAAAAGTTCACCGGGCATGACTTTCCCAATACAAAAGATCACCGGGCATGACTTTCCCAATACAAAAGTTCACCGGGCATGACTTTCCCCATACAAAAGTTCACCGGGCATGACTTTCCCAATACAAAAGTTCACCGGGCATGACTTTCCCAATACAAAAGTTGACCGGGCATGACTTTCCCAGTACCAAAGATCACCGGGCATGACTTTCCCAATACAAAAGTTGACCGGGCATGACTTTCACAGTACAAAAGTTCAACGGGCATGACTTTCCCAGTACAAAAGTTCACCGGGCATGACTTTCCCAATACAAAAGTTCACCGGGCATGACTTTCCCAGTACAAAAGATCACCGGGCATGACTTTCCCAATACAAAAGTTCACCGGGCATGACTTTCCCAATACAAAAGTTCACCGGGCATGACTTTCCCAGTACAAAAGTTCACCGGGCATGACTTTCCCAATACAAAAGTTCACCGGGCATGACTTTCCCAATACAAAAGTTCACCGGGCATGACTTTCCCAGTACAAAAGATCACCGGGCATGACTTTCCCAATACAAAAGTTGACCGGGCATGACTTTCCCAATACAAAAGTTCACCGGGCATGACTTTCCCAATACAAAAGTTCACCGGGCATGACTTTCCCAATACAAAAGTTCACCGGGCATGACTTTCCCAGTACAAAAGTTCACCGGGCATGACTTTCCCAATACAAAAGTTGACCGGGCATGACTTTCCCAGTACAAAAGATCACCGGGCATGACTTTTCCCATACAAAAAATCACCGGGCATGACTTTCCCAGTACAAAAGATCACCGGGCATGACTTTCCCAATACAAAAGTTCACCGGGCATGACTTTCCCAATACAAAAGTTGACCGGGCATGACTTTCCCAATACAAAAGTTCACCGGGCATGACTTTCCCAATACAAAAGTTCACCGGGCATGACTTTCCCAATACAAAAGTTCACCGGGCATGACTTTTCCCATACAAAAGTTCACCGGGCATGACTTTCCCAATACAAAAGTTGACCGGGCATGACTTTCCCAGTACAAAAGATCACCGGGCATGACTTTCCCAATACAAAAGTTCACCGGGCATGACTTTCCCAATACAAAAGTTCACAGGGCATGACTTTTCTCATACAAAAGTTCACCGGACATGACTTTCCCAATACAAAAGTTGACCGGGCATGACTTTCCCAGTACAAAAGATCACCGGGCATGACTTTCCCAATACAAAAGTTCACCGGGCATGACTTTCCCAATACAAAAGTTCACCGGGCATGACTTTCCCAATACAAAAGTTCACCGGGCATGACTTTCCCAATACAAAAGTTCACCGGGCATGACTTTTCCCATACAAAAGTTCACCGGGCATGACTTTCCCAATACTAAAGTTGACCGGGCATGACTTTCCCAGTACAAAAGTTCACCGGGCATGACTTTCCCAATACAAAAGTTCACCGGGCATGACTTTCCCAATACAAAAGTTGACCGGGCATGACTTTCCCAATACAAAAGTTCACCGGGCATGACTTTTCCCATACAAAAGTTCACCGGTCATTACTTTTCCCATACAAAAGTTCACCGGGCATGACTTTCCCAGTACAAAAGATCACCGGGCATGACTTTCCCAATACAAAAGTTCACCGGGCATGACTTTCCCAATACAAAAGTTGACCGGGCATGACTTTCCCAATACAAAAGTTCACCGGGCATGACTTTCCCAATACAAAAGTTCACCGGGCATGACTTTCCCAATACAAAAGTTCACCGGGCATGACTTTTCCCATACAAAAGTTCACCGGGCATGACTTTCCCAATACATAAGTTCACCGGGCATGACTTTCCCAGTACAAAAGATCACCGGGCATGACTTTCCCAATACAAAAGTTCACCGGGCATGACTTTCCCAATACAAAAGTTCACAGGGCATGACTTTTCTCATACAAAAGTTCACCGGACATGACTTTCCCAATACAAAAGTTGACCGGGCATGACTTTCCCAGTACAAAAGATCACCGGGCATGACTTTCCCAATACAAAAGTTCACCGGGCATGACTTTCCCAATACAAAAGTTCACCGGGCATGACTTTCCCAATACAAAAGTTCACCGGGCATGACTTTCCCAATACAAAAGTTCACCGGGCATGACTTTCCCAGTACAAATGATCACCGGGCATGACTTTCCCAATACAAAAGTTGACCGGGCATGACTTTTCCAATACAAAAGTTCACCGGGCATGACTTTCCCAATACAAAAGTTCACCGGGCATGACTTTCCCAATATAAAAGTTCACCGGGCATGACTTTCCCAGTACAAAAGTTCACCGGGCATGACTTTCCCAATACAAAAGTTGACCGGGCATGACTTTCCCAGTACAAAAGATCACCGGGCATGACTTTTCCCATACAAAAGTTCACCGGGCATGACTTTCCCAGTACAAAAGATCACCGGGCATGACTTTTCCCATACAAAATTTCACCGGGCATGACTTTCCCAATACAAAAGTTCACCGGGCATGACTTTCCCAATACAAAAGTTCACCGGGCATGACTTTCCCAGTACAAAAGATCACCGGGCATGACTTTCCCAATACAAAAGTTGACCGGGCATGACTTTCCCAATACAAAAGTTCACCGGGCATGACTTTCCCAATACAAAAGTTCACCGGGCATGACTTTTCCCATACAAAAGTTCACCGGGCATGACTTTCCCAATACAAAAGTTGACCGGGCATGACTTTCCCAGTACAAAAGATCACCGGGCATGACTTTCCCAATACAAAAGTTGACCGGGCATGACTTTCCCAATACAAAAGTTCACCGGGCATGACTTTCCCAATACAAAAGTTCACCGGGCATGACTTTCCCAGTACAAAAGTTCACCGGGCATGACTTTCCCAATACAAAAGTTCACCGGGCATGACTTTCCCAATACAAAAGTTCACCGGGCATGACTTTCCCAGTACAAATGATCACCGGGCATGACTTTCCCAATACAAAAGTTGACCGGGCATGACTTTCCCAATACAAAAGTTCACCGGGCATGACTTTCCCAATACAAAAGTTCACCGGGCATGACTTTCCCAATACAAAAGTTCACCGGGGCATGACTTTCCCAGTACAAAAGTTCACCGGGCATGACTTTCCCAATACAAAAGTGACCGGGCATGACTTTCCCAGTACAAAAGATCACCGGGCATGACTTTTCCCATACAAAAGTTCACCGGGCATGACTTTCCCAGTACAAAAGATCACCGGGCATGACTTTCCCAATACAAAAGTTCACCGGGCATGACTTTCCCAATACAAAAGTTGACCGGGCATGACTTTCCCAATACAAAAGTTCACCGGCATGACTTTCCCAATACAAAAGTTCACCGGGCATGATTTTCCCAATGCAAAAGTTCACCGGGCATAACTTTTCCCATACAAAAGTTCACCGGGCATGACTTTCCCAATACAAAAGTTGACCGGGCATGACTTTCCCAGTACAAAAGATCACCGGGCATGACTTTCCCAATACAAAAGTTCACCGGGCATGACTTTCCCAATACAAAAGTTCACAGGGCATGACTTTTCTCATACAAAAGTTCACCGGACATGACTTTCCCAATACAAAAGTTGACCGGGCATGACTTTCCCAGTACAAAAGATCACCGGGCATGACTTTCCCAATACAAAAGTTCACCGGGCATGACTTTCCCAATACAAAAGTTCACCGGGCATGACTTTCCCAATACAAAAGTTCACCGGGCATGACTTTCCCAATACAAAAGTTCACCGGGAATGACTTTTCCCATACAAAAGTTCACCGGGCATGACTTTCCCAATACAAAAGTTGACCGGGCATGACTTTTCTCATACAAAAGTTGACCGGGCATGACTTTCCCAATGCAAAAGTTCACCGGGCATGACTTTCCCAATACAAAAGTTGACCGGGCATGACTTTCCCAATACATAAGTTCACCGGGCATGACTTTTCCCATACAAAAGTTCACCGGGTATGACTTTCCCAATACAAAAGTTGACCGGGCATGACTTTCCCAATACAAAAGTTCACCGGGCATGACTTTCCCAATACAAAAGTTCACCGGGCATGGCTTTTCCCATACAAAAGTTGACCGGGCATGACTTTCCCAATACAAAAGTTCACCGGCCATGACTTTCACAATAAAAAAGTTGACCGGGCATGACTTTCCTAATATAAAAGTTCACCGGAGAAGACTTTTCCAATTCCAAAGGTGACCGGGCATGACTTTCCTAATACAAAAGTTGACCGGCATGACTTTCCCAATACAAAAGTTCACCGGGCATGACTTTTCCCATACAAAAGTTGACCGGGCATGACTTTCCCAATACAAAAGATCACCGGGCATGACTTTCCCAATACAAAAGTTCACCGGGCATGACTTTTCCTATGGGAAAAGTTCACCGGGCATGACTTTTCCCATACAAAAGTTGACCCGGCATGGCTTTCCCAGTACAAAAGTTCACCGGGCATGACTTTCCCAGTACAAAAGTTGACCGGGCATGACTTTCCCAGTACAAAAGTTCACCGGGCATGACTTTCCCAGTACAAAAGTTCACCGGGCATGACTTTCCCAATACAAAAGTTCACCGGGCATGACTTTCCCAATACAAAAGTTCACCGGGCATGACTTTCCCAGTACAAAAGTTCACCGGGCATGACTTTCCCAATACAAAAGTTCACCGGTCATGACTTTTCCCATACAAAAGTTCACCGGGCATGACTTTCCCAATACAAAAGTTCACCGGGCATGACTTTCCCAATACAAAAGATCACCGGGCATGACTTTCCCAATACAAAAGTTCACCGGGCATGACTTTTCCCATACAAAAGTTCACCGGGCATGACTTTCCCAATACAAAAGTTCACCGGGCATGACTTTCCCAATACAAAAGTTGACCGGGCATGACTTTCCCAGTACCAAAGATCACCGGGCATGACTTTCCCAATACAAAAGTTGACCGGGCATGACTTTCACAGTACAAAAGTTCAACGGGCATGACTTTCCCAGTACAAAAGTTCACCGGGCATGACTTTCCCAATACAAAAGTTCACCGGAGATGACTTTCCCAGTACAAAAGTTCACCGGGCATGACTTTCCCAGTACAAAAGTTGACCGGGCATGACTTTCCCAATACAAAAGTTCACCGGGCATGACTTTCCCAGTACAAAAGATCACCGGGAATGACTTTCCCAATACAAAAGTTGACCGGGCATGACTTTCCCAATACAAAAGTTCACCGGGCATGACTTTCCCAATACAAAAGTTCACCGGGCATGACTTTCCCAGTACAAAAGTTCACCGAGCATGACTTTCCCAGTACAAAAGATCACCGGGCATGACTTTCCCAATACAAAAGTTCACCGGGCATGACTTTCCCAATACAAAAGTTCACCGGGCATGACTTTCCCAGTACAAAAGTTCACCGGGCATGACTTTCCCAATACAAAAGTTCACCGGGCATGACTTTCCCAATACAAATGTTCACCGGGCATGACTTTTCCCATACAAAAGTTCACCGAGCATGACTTTCCCAGTACAAAAGATCACCGGGCATGACTTTCCCAATACAAAAGTTCACCGGGCATGACTTTCCCAATACAAAAGTTCACCGGGCATGACTTTCCCAATACAAAAGTTCACCGGACATGACTTTCCCAATACAAAAGTTCACCGGGCATGAGTTTCCCAATACAAAAGTTCACCGGGCATGACTTTCCCAATACAAAAGTTCACCGGGCATGACTTTTCCCATACAAAAGTTCACTGGGCATGACTTTCCCAATACAAAAGTTCACCGGGCATGACTTTCCCAATACAAAAGATCACCGGGCATGACTTTCCCAATACAAAAGTTCGCCGGGCATGACTTTTCCCATACAAAAGTTCACCGGGCATGACTTTCCCAATACAAAAGATGACCGGGCATGACTTTCCCAATACAAAAGTTGACCGGGCATGACTTTTCTCATACAAAAGTTGACCGGGCATGACTTTCCCAATACAAAAGTTCACCGGGCATGACTTTCCCAATACAAAAGTTGACCGGGCATGACTTTCCCAATACAAAAGTTCACCGGGCATGACTTTTCCCATACAAAAGTTCACCGGGCATGACTTTCCCAATACAAAAGTTGACCGGGCATGACTTTCCCAATACAAAAGTTCACCGGGCATGACTTTCCCAATACAAAAGTTCACCGGGCATGGCTTTTCCCATACAAAAGTTGACCGGGCATGACTTTCCCAATACAAAAGTTCACCGGCCATGACTTTCACAATAAAAAAGTTGACCGGGCATGACTTTCCTAATACAAAAGTTCACCGGAGATGACTTTTCCCATACAAAAGTTGACCGGGCATGACTTTCCTAATACAAAAGTTGACCGGGCATGACTTTCCCAATACAAAAGTTCACCGGGCATGACTTTTCCCATACAAAAGTTGACCGGGCATGACTTTCCCAATACAAAAGATCACCGGGCATGACTTTCCCAATACAAAAGTTCACCGGGCATGACTTTTCCCATACAAAAGTTCACCGGGCATGACTTTTCCCATACAAAAGTTGACCCGGCATGGCTTTCCCAGTACAAAAGTTCACCGGGCATGAATTTCCCAGTACAAAAGTTGACCGGGCATGACTTTCCCAGTACAAAAGTTCACCGGGCATGACTTTCCCAGTACAAAAGTTCACCGGGCATGACTTTCCCAATACAAAAGTTCACCGGGCATGACTTTCCCAATACAAAAGTTCACCGGTCATGACTTTTCCCATACAAAAGTTCACCGGGCATGATTTTCCCAATACAAAAGTTCACCGGGCATGACTTTTCCCATACAAAAGTTCACCGGGCATGACTTTCCCAATACAAAAGTTCACCGGGCATGACTTTCCCAGTACAAAAGATCACCGGGCATGACTTTCCCAATACAAAAGTTCACCGGGCATGACTTTTCCCATACAAAAGTTCACCGGGCATGACTTTCCCAATACAAAAGTTCACCGGGCATGACTTTTCCCATACAAAAGTTCACCGGGCATGACTTTCCCAATACAAAAGTTCACCGGGCATGACTTTCCCAATACAAAAGTTGACCGGGCATGACTTTCCCAGTACCAAAGATCACCGGGCATGACTTTCCCAATACAAAAGTTGACCGGGCATGACTTTCACAGTACAAAAGTTCAACGGGCATGACTTTCCCAGTACAAAAGTTCACCGGGCATGACTTTCCCAATACAAAAGTTCACCGGAGATGACTTTCCCAGTACAAAAGTTCACCGGGCATGACTTTCCCAGTACAAAAGTTGACCGGGCATGACTTTCCCAGTACAAAAGTTCACCGGGCATGACTTTCCCAGTACAAAAGTTCACCGGGCATGACTTTCCCAATACAAAAGTTCACCGGGCATGACTTTCCCAATACAAAAGTTCACCGGGCATGACTTTCCCAATACAAAAGTTCACCGGGCATGACTTTCCCAGTACAAAAGATCACCGGGAATGACTTTCCCAATACAAAAGTTGACCGGGCATGACTTTCCCAATACAAAAGTTCACCGGGCATGACTTTCCCAATACAAAAGTTCACCGGGCATGACTTTCCCAGTACAAAAGTTCACCGGGCATGACTTTCCCAATACAAAAGTTCACCGGGCATGACTTTCCCAATACAAAAGTTCACCGGGCATGACTTTTCCCATACAAAAGTTCACCGAGCATGACTTTCCCAGTACAAAAGATCACCGGGCATGACTTTCCCAATACAAAAGTTCACCGGGCATGACTTTCCCAATACAAAAGTTCACCGGGCATGACTTTCCCAATACAAAAGTTCACCGGACATGACTTTCCCAATACAAAAGTTCACCGGGCATGACTTTCCCAATACAAAAGTTCACCGGGCATGACTTTCCCAATACAAAAGTTCACCGGGCATGACTTTTCCCATACAAAAGTTCACTGGGCATGACTTTCCCAATACAAAAGTTCACCGGGCATGACTTTCCCAATACAAAAGATCACCGGGCATGACTTTCCCAATACAAAAGTTCGCCGGGCATGACTTTTCCCATACAAAAGTTCACCGGGCATGACTTTCCCAATACAAAAGATGACCGGGCATGACTTTCCCAATACAAAAGTTGACCGGGCATGACTTTTCTCATACAAAAGTTGACCGGGCATGACTTTCCCAATACAAAAGTTCACCGGGCATGACTTTCCCAATACAAAAGTTGACCGGGCATGACTTTCCCAATACAAAAGTTCACCGGGCATGACTTTTCCCATACAAAAGTTCACCGGGCATGACTTTCTAATACAAAAGTTGACCGGGCATGACTTTCCCAATACAAAAGTTCACCGGGCATGACTTTCCCAATACAAAAGTTCACCGGGCATGGCTTTTCCCATACAAAAGTTGACCGGGCATGACTTTCCCAATACAAAAGTTCACCGGCCATGACTTTCACAATAAAAAAGTTGACCGGGCATGACTTTCCTAATACAAAAGTTCACCGGAGATGACTTTTCCCATACAAAAGTTGACCGGGCATGACTTTCCTAATACAAAAGTTGACCGGGCATGACTTTCCCAATACAAAAGTTCACCGGGCATGACTTTTCCCATACAAAAGTTGACCGGGCATGACTTTCCCAATACAAAAGATCACCGGGCATGACTTTCCCAATACAAAAGTTCACCGGGCATGACTTTTCCCATACAAAAGTTCACCGGGCATGACTTTTCCCATACAAAAGTTGACCCGGCATGGCTTTCCCAGTACAAAAGTTCACCGGGCATGAATTTCCCAGTACAAAAGTTGACCGGGCATGACTTTCCCAGTACAAAAGTTCACCGGGCATGACTTTCCCAGTACAAAAGTTCACCGGGCATGACTTTCCCAATACAAAAGTTCACCGGGCATGACTTTCCCAATACAAAAGTTCACCGGTCATGACTTTTCCCATACAAAAGTTCACCGGGCATGATTTTCCCAATACAAAAGTTCACCGGGCATGACTTTTCCCATACAAAAGTTCACCGGGCATGACTTTCCCAATACAAAAGTTCACCGGGCATGACTTTCCCAGTACAATAGATCACCGGGCATGACTTTCCCAATACAAAAGTTCACCGGGCATGACTTTTCCCATACAAAAGTTCACTGGGCATGACTTTCCCAATACAAAAGTTCACCGGGCATGACTTTTCCCATACAAAAGTTCACGGGGCATGACTTTCCCAATACAGAAGTTCACCGGGCATGACTTTCCCAATACAAAAGTTCACCGGGCATGACTGTTCCCATACAAAAGTTGACCGGGCATGACTTTCCCAATACAAAAGTTCACCGGGCATGACTTTTCCCATACAAAAGTTTACCGGGCATGACTTTTCCCATACAAAAGTTGACCCGGCATGACTTTCCCAGTACAAAAGTTCACCGGGCATGACTTTCCCAGTACAAAAGTTGACCGGGCATGACTTTCCCAGTACAAAAGTTCACCGGGCATGACTTTCCCAGTACAAAAGTTCACCGGGCATGACTTTCCCAATACAAAAGTTCACCGGGCATGACTTTCCCAATACAAAAGTTCACCGGGCATGACTCTCCCAGTACAAAAGTTCACCGGGCATGACTTTCCCAGTACAAAAGTTCACCGGGCATGACTTTCCCAATACAAAAGTTCACCGGGCATGACTTTTCCCATACAAAAGTTCACCGGGCATGACTTTCCCAATACAAAAGTTCACCGGGCATGACTTTCCCAATACAAAAGATCACCGGGCATGACTTTCCCAGTACAAAAGTTCACCGGGCATGACTTTTCCCATACAAAAGTTCACCGGGCATGACTTTCCCAGTACAAAAGATCACCGGGCATGACTTTCGCAATACAAAAGTTGACCGGGCATGACTTTCCCAATACAAAAGTTCACCGGGCATGACTTTCCCAGTACAAAAGATCACCGGGCATGACTTTCCCAATAGAAAAGTTGACCGTGCATGACTTCCCCAATACAAAAGTTCACCGGGCATGACTTTTCCCATACAAAAGCTCACCGGGCATGACTTTTCCCATACAAAAGTTCACCGGGCATGACTTTCCCAATACAAAAGTTCACCGGGCATGACTTTCCCAGTACAAAAGATCACCGGGCATGACTTTCCCAATACAAAAGTTCACCGGGCATGACTTTTCCCATACAAAAGTTCACCGGGCATGACTTTCCCAATACAAAAGTTCACCGGGCATGACTTTTCCCATACAAAAGTTCAACGGGCATGACTTTTCCCATACAAAAGTTCACGGGGCATGACTTTCCCAATACAGAAGTTCTCCGGGCATGACTTTCCCAATACAAAAGTTCACCGGGCATGACTGTTACCATACAAAAGTTCACCGGGCATGACTTTCCCAGTACAAAAGATCACCGGGCATGACTTTCCCAATACAAAAGTTCACCGGGCATGACTTTCCCAATACAAAAGTTCACCAGGCATGACTTTCCCAATACAAAAGTTCACCGGGCATGACTTTTCCAATACAAAAGTTCACCGGGCATGACTTTCCCAATACAAAAGTTCACCGGGCATGACTTTCCCAGTACAAAAGTTCACCGGGCATGACTTTCCCAATACAAAAGTTCACCGGGCATGACTTTCCCAATACAAAAGTTGACCGGGCATGACTTTCCCAATACAAAAGTTCACCGGGCATGACTTTCCCAGTACAAAAGATCACCGGGCATGACTTTCCCAATACAAAAGTTGACGGGCATTACTTTTCCAATACAAAAGTTCACCGGGCATGACTTTCCCAATACAAAAGTTCACCGGGCATGACTTTCCCAATACAAAAGTTCACCGGGCAAGACTTTCCCAATACAAAAGTTCACCGGGCATGACTTTCCCAGTACAAAAGATCACCGGGCATGACTTTCCAAATACAAAAGTTCACCGGGCATGACTTTCCCAGTACAAAAGATCACCGGGCATGACTTTCCCAATACAAAAGTTGACCGGGCATGACTTTCCGAATACAAAAGTTCACCGGGCATGACTTTCCCAGTACAAAAGATCACCGGGCATGACTTTCCCAATACAAAAGTTGACGGGCATCACTTTCCCAATACAAAAGTTGACCGGGCATGACTTTCCCAATACAAAAGTTCACCGGGCATGACGTTCCCAATACAAAAGTTCACCGGGCATGACTTTCCCAACACAAAAGTTCACCGGGCATGACTTTCCCAATACAAAAGTTCACCGGGCATGACTTTCCCAATACAAAAGTTCACCGGGCATGACTTTCCCAATACAAAAGTTCACCGGGCAAGACTTTCCCAATACAAAAGTTCACCGGGCATGACTTTCCCAATACAAAAGTTGACCGGGCATGACTTTCCCAATACAAAAGTTGACCGGGCATGACTTTCCCAATACAAAAGTTCACCGGGCATGACATTTCCCATACAAAAGTTCACCGGGCATGACTTTCCCAATACAAAAGTTCACCGGGCATGACTTTCCCAATACAAAAGTTCACCGGGCATGACTTTCCCAGTACAAAAGTTCACCGGGCATGACTTTCCTAATACAAAAGTTGACCGGGCATGACTTTCCCAATACAAAAGTTAACCGGGCATGACTTTCCCAATACAAAAGTTGACCGGGCATGACATTCCCATACAAAAGTTCACCGGGCATGACTTTTCCCATACAAAAGTTCACCGGGCATGACTTTTCCCATACAAAAGGTCACCGGACATGACTTTCCCAATACAAAAGTTCACCGGGCATGACTTTCCCAGTACAAAAGTTGACCGGGCATGACTTTCCCAATACAAAAGTTCACCGGGCATGACTTTCCCAATACAAAAGTTCACCGGGCATGACTTTCCCAATACAAAAGTTGACCGGGCATGACTTTCCCAGTACAAATGTTCACCGGACATGACTTTTCCCATACAAAAGTTCACGGGGCATGACTTTCCCAATACAGAAGTTCACCGGGCATGACTTTCCCAATACAAAAGTTCACCGGGCATGACTGTTACCATACAAAAGTTCACCGGGCATGACTTTCCCAGTACAAAAGATCACCGGGCATGACTTTCCCAATACAAAAGTTCACCGGGCATGACTTTCCCAATACAAAAGTTCACCAGGCATGACTTTCCCAATACAAAAGTTCACCGGGCATGACTTTTCCAATACAAAAGTTCACCGGGCATGACTTTCCCAATACAAAAGTTCACCGGGCATGACTTTCCCAGTACAAAAGTTCACCGGGCATGACTTTCCCAATACAAAAGTTCACCGGGCATGACTTTCCCAATACAAAAGTTGACCGGGCATGACTTTCCCAATACAAAAGTTCACCGGGCATGACTTTCCCAGTACAAAAGATCACCGGGCATGACTTTCCCAATACAAAAGTTGACGGGCATTACTTTTCCAATACAAAAGTTCACCGGGCATGACTTTCCCAATACAAAAGTTCACCGGGCATGACTTTCCCAATACAAAAGTTCACCGGGCAAGACTTTCCCAATACAAAAGTTCACCGGGCATGACTTTCCCAGTACAAAAGATCACCGGGCATGACTTTCCAAATACAAAAGTTCACCGGGCATGACTTTCCCAGTACAAAAGATCACCGGGCATGACTTTCCCAATACAAAAGTTGACCGGGCATGACTTTCCGAATACAAAAGTTCACCGGGCATGACTTTCCCAGTACAAAAGATCACCGGGCATGACTTTCCCAATACAAAAGTTGACGGGCATCACTTTCCCAATACAAAAGTTGACCGGGCATGACTTTCCCAATACAAAAGTTCACCGGGCATGACGTTCCCAATACAAAAGTTCACCGGGCATGACTTTCCCAACACAAAAGTTCACCGGGCATGACTTTCCCAATACAAAAGTTCACCGGGCATGACTTTCCCAATACAAAAGTTCACCGGGCATGACTTTCCCAATACAAAAGTTCACCGGGCAAGACTTTCCCAATACAAAAGTTCACCGGGCATGACTTTCCCAATACAAAAGTTGACCGGGCATGACTTTCCCAATACAAAAGTTGACCGGGCATGACTTTCCCAATACAAAAGTTCACCGGGCATGACATTTCCCATACAAAAGTTCACCGGGCATGACTTTCCCAATACAAAAGTTCACCGGGCATGACTTTCCCAATACAAAAGTTCACCGGGCATGACTTTCCCAGTACAAAAGTTCACCGGGCATGACTTTCCTAATACAAAAGTTGACCGGGCATGACTTTCCCAATACAAAAGTTAACCGGGCATGACTTTCCCAATACAAAAGTTGACCGGGCATGACATTCCCATACAAAAGTTCACCGGGCATGACTTTTCCCATACAAAAGTTCACCGGGCATGACTTTTCCCATACAAAAGGTCACCGGACATGACTTTCCCAATACAAAAGTTCACCGGGCATGACTTTCCCAGTACAAAAGTTGACCGGGCATGACTTTCCCAATACAAAAGTTCACCGGGCATGACTTTCCCAATACAAAAGTTCACCGGGCATGACTTTCCCAATACAAAAGTTGACCGGGCATGACTTTCCCAGTACAAATGTTCACCGGGCATGACTTTCCCAATACAAAAGTTCACCGGGCATGACTTTCCCAATACAAAAGTTCACCGGGCATGACTTTCCCAGTACAAAAGATCACAGGGCATGACTTTCCCAATACAAAAGTTGACCGGGCATGACTTTCCCAATACAAAAGTTCACCGGACACGACTTTCCCAATACAAAAGTTCACCGGGCATGACTTTCCCAACACAAAAGTTCACCGGGCATGACTTTCCCAATACAAAAGTTCACCGGGCATGACTTTTCCCATACAAAAGTTCTCCGGACATGACTTTCCCAGTACAAAAGATCACCGGGCATGACTTTCCCAATACAAAAGTTCACCGGGCATGACTTTCCCAATACAAAAGTTCACCGGGCATGACTTTCCCAATACAAATTTCACCGGACATGACTTTTCCAATACAAAAGTTGACCGGGCATGACTTTCCCAATACAAAAGTTCACCGGGCATGACTTTCCCAATACAAAAGTTCACCTGGCATGACTTTCCCAGTACAAAAGTTCACCGGGCATGACTTTCCCATACAAAAGTTCACCGGGCATGACTTTCCCAATACAAAAGTTGACCGGGCATGACTTTCCCAATACAAAAGTTCACCGGGCATGACTTTCCCAATACAAAAGTTCACCTGGCATGACTTTCCCAGTACAAAAGTTCACCGGGCATGACTTTCCCAATACAAAAGTTCACCGGGCATGACTTTCCCAATACAAAAGTTCACCGGGCATGACTTTCCCAATACAAAAGTTGACCGGGCATGACTTTCCCAATACAAAAGATCACCGGGCATGACTTTCCCATACAAAAGTTCACCGGGCATGACTTTCCCAATACAAAAGTTCACCGGGCATGACTTTCCCAGTACAAAAGACCACCGGGCATGACTTTCCCAATACAAAAGTTGACGGGCATCACTTTCCCAATACAAAAGTTGACCGGGCATGACTTTCCCAATACAAAAGTTCACCGGGCATGACTTTCCCAATACAAAAGTTCACCGGGCATGACTTTCCCAACACAAAAGTTCACCGGGCATGACTTTCCCAATACAAAAGTTCACCGGGCATGACTTTCCCAATACAAAAGTTCACCGGGCATGACTTTCCCAATACAAAAGTTCACCGGGCATGACTTTCCCAATACAAAAGTTGACCGGGCATGACTTTCCCAATACAAAAGTTGACCGGGCATGACTTTCCCAATACAAAAGTTGACCGGGCATGACTTTTCCAATACAAAAGTTCACCGGGCATGACATTTCCCATACAAAAGTTCACCGGGCATGACTTTCCCAATACAAAAGTTCACCGGGCATGACTTTCCCAATACAAAAGTTCACCGGGCATGACTTTCCCAGTACAAAAGTTCACCGGGCATGACTTTCCTAATACAAAAGTTGACCGGGCATGACTTTCCCAATACAAAAGTTCACCGGGCATGACTTTCCCAATACAAAAGTTGACCGGGCATGACTTTCCCAATACAAAAGTTGACCGGGCATGAATTTCCCATACAAAAGTTCACCGGGCTTGACTTTTCCCATACAAAAGGTCACCGGGCATGACTTTCCCAATACAAAAGTTCACCGGGCATGACTTTCCCAGTACAAAAGTTGACCGGGCATGACTTTCCCAATACAAAAGTTCACCGGGCATGACTTTCCCAATACAAAAGTTCACCGGGCATGACTTTCCCAATACAAAAGTTGACCGGGCATGACTTTCCCAGTACAAATGTTCACCGGGCATGACTTTCCCAATACAAAAGTTCACCGGGCATGACTTTCCCAATACAAAAGTTAACCGGGCATGACTTTCCCAGTACAAAAGATCACAGGGCATGACTTTCCCAATACAAAAGTTGACCGGGCATGACTTTCCCAATACAAAAGTTCACCGGGCACGACTTTCCCAATACAAAAGTTCACCGGGCATGACTTTCCCAGTACAAAAGTTCACCGGGCATGACTTTCCCAATACAAAAGTTCACCGGGCATGACTTTCCCAATACAAAAGTTCACCGGGCATGACTTTTCCCATACAAAAGTTCACCGGACATGACTTTCCCAGTACAAAAGATCACCGGGCATGACTTTCCCAATACAAAAGTTCACCGGGCATGACTTTCCCAATACAAAAGTTCACCGGGCATGACTTTCCCAATACAAATTTCACCGGGCATGACTTTCCCAATACAAAAGTTCACCGGGCATGACTTTCCCAATACAAAAGTTCACCGGGCATGACTTTTCCCATACAAAAGTTCACCGGGCATGACTTTTCCCATACAAAACTTCACCGGGCATGACTTTCCCAGTACAAAAGATCACCGGCATGACTTTCCCAATACAAAAGTTCACCGGGCATGACTTTCCCAGTACAAAAGATCACCGGGCATGACTTTTCCAATACAAAAGTTGACCGGGCATGACTTTCCCAATACAAAAGTTCACCGGGCATGACTTTCCCAATACAAAAGTTCACCTGGCATGACTTTCCCAGTACAAAAGTTCACCGGGCATGACTTTCCCAATACAAAAGTTCACCGGGCATGACTTTCCCAATACAAAAGTTCACCGGGCATGACTTTCCCAATACAAAAGTTGACCGGGCATGACTTTCCCAATACAAAAGATCACCGGGCATGACTTTCCCAATACAAAAGTTCACCGGGCATGACTTTCCCAATACAAAAGTTCACCGGGCATGACTTTCCCAATACAAAAGTTCACCGGGCATGACTTTCCCAACACAAAAGTTCACCGGGCATGACTTTCCCAATACAAAAGTTCACCGGGCATGACTTTCCCAATACAAAAGTTCACCGGGCATGACTTTCCCAATACAAAAGTTCACCGGGCATGACTTTCCCAATACAAAAGTTGACCGGGCATGACTTTCCCAATACAAAAGTTGACCGGGCATGACTTTCCCAATACAAAAGTTGACCGGGCATGACTTTTCCAATACAAAAGTTCACCGGGCATGACATTTCCCATACAAAAGTTCACCGGGCATGACTTTCCCAATACAAAAGTTCACCGGGCATGACTTTCCCAATACAAAAGTTCACCGGGCATGACTTTCCCAGTACAAAAGTTCACCGGGCATGACTTTCCTAATACAAAAGTTGACCGGGCATGACTTTCCCAATACAAAAGTTCACCGGGCATGACTTTCCCAATACAAAAGTTGACCGGGCATGACTTTCCCAATACAAAAGTTGACCGGGCATGAATTTCCCATACAAAAGTTCACCGGGCTTGACTTTTCCCATACAAAAGGTCACCGGGCATGACTTTCCCAATACAAAAGTTCACCGGGCATGACTTTCCCAGTACAAAAGTTGACCGGGCATGACTTTCCCAATACAAAAGTTCACCGGGCATGACTTTCCCAATACAAAAGTTCACCGGGCATGACTTTCCCAATACAAAAGTTGACCGGGCATGACTTTCCCAGTACAAATGTTCACCGGGCATGACTTTCCCAATACAAAAGTTCACCGGGCATGACTTTCCCAATACAAAAGTTAACCGGGCATGACTTTCCCAGTACAAAAGATCACAGGGCATGACTTTCCCAATACAAAAGTTGACCGGGCATGACTTTCCCAATACAAAAGTTCACCGGGCACGACTTTCCCAATACAAAAGTTCACCGGGCATGACTTTCCCAGTACAAAAGTTCACCGGGCATGACTTTCCCAATACAAAAGTTCACCGGGCATGACTTTCCCAATACAAAAGTTCACCGGGCATGACTTTTCCCATACAAAAGTTCACCGGACATGACTTTCCCAGTACAAAAGATCACCGGGCATGTCTTTCCCAATACAAAAGTTCACCGGGCATGACTTTCCCAATACAAAAGTTCACCGGGCATGACTTTCCCAATACAAATTTCACCGGGCATGACTTTCCCAATACAAAAGTTCACCGGGCATGACTTTCCCAATACAAAAGTTCACCGGGCATGACTTTTCCCATACAAAAGTTCACCGGGCATGACTTTTCCCATACAAAACTTCACCGGGCATGACTTTCCCAGTACAAAAGATCACCGGGCATGACTTTCCCAATACAAAAGTTCACCGGGCATGACTTTCCCAGTACAAAAGATCACCGGGCATGACTTTTCCAATACAAAAGTTGACCGGGCATGACTTTCCCAATACAAAAGTTCACCGGGCATGACTTTCCCAATACAAAAGTTCACCTGGCATGACTTTCCCAGTACAAAAGTTCACCGGGCATGACTTTCCCAATACAAAAGTTCACCGGGCATGACTTTCCCAATACAAAAGTTCACCGGGCATGACTTTCCCAATACAAAAGTTGACCGGGCATGACTTTCCCAATACAAAAGATCACCGGGCATGACTTTCCCAATACAAAAGTTCACCGGGCATGACTTTTCCCATACAAAAGTTCACCGGGCATGACTTTCCCAGTACAAAAGATCACCGGGCATGACTTTCCCAATACAAAAGTTCACCGGGCATGACTTTCCCAGTACAAAAGATCACCGGGCATGACTTTTCCAATACAAAAGTTGACGGGGCATGACTTTCCCAATACAAAAGTTCACCGGGCATGACTTTCCCAATACAAAAGTTCACCGGGCATGACTTTCCCAGTACAAAAGTTCACCGGGCATGACTTTCCCAATACAAAAGTTCACCGGGCATGACTTTCCCAATACAAAAGTTCACCGGGCATGACTTTCCCAATACAAAAGTTGACCGGGCATGACTTTCCCAATACAAAAGATCACCGGGCATGACTTTCCCAATACAAAAGTTCACCGGGCATGACTTTTCCCATACAAAAGTTCACCGGGCATGACTTTTCCCATACAAAAGTTGACCGGGCATGACTTTCCCAATACAAAAGTTCACCGGGCATGACTTTCCCAATACAAAAGTTCACCGGGCATGACTTTCCCAGTACAAAAGTTCACCGGGCATGACTTTCCCAATACAAAATTTGACCGGGCATGACTTTCCCAATACAAAAGTTCACCGGGCATGACTTTCCCAATACAAAAGTTCACCGGGCATGACTTTCCCAATACAAAAGTTGACCGGGCATGACTTTCCCAGTTCAAAAGATCACCGGGCATGACTTTCCCAATACAAAAGTTCACCGGGCATGACTTTCCCAATACAAAAGTTCACCGGGCATGACTTTTCCCATACAAAAGTTCACCGGGCATGACTTTTCCCATACAAAAGTTGACCGGGCATGACTTTCCCAATACAAAAGTTCACCGGGCATGACTTTCCCAATACAAAAGTTCACCGGGCATGACTTTCCCAGTACAAAAGTTCACCGGGCATGACTTTCCCAATACAAAATTTGACCGGGCATGACTTTCCCAATACAAAAGTTCACCGGGCATGACTTTCCCAATACAAAAGTTCACCGGGCATGACTTTCCCAATACAAAAGTTCACCGGGCATGACTTTCCCAGTACAAAAGTTCACCGGGCATGACTTTCCCAGTACAAAAGTTCACCGGGCATGACTTTCCCAGTACAAAAGATCACCGGGCATGACTTTCCCAGTACAAAAGTTCACCGGGCATGACTTTCCCAGTACAAAAGATCACCGGGCATGACTTTCCCAATACAAAAGTTGACCGGGCATGACTTTCCCAGTTCAAAAGATCACCGGGCATGACTTTCCCAATACAAAAGTTCACCGGGCATGACTTTCCCAATACAAAAGTTCACCGGGCATGACTTTCCCAATACAAAAGTTCACCGGGCATGTCTTTCCCAATACAAAAGTTCACCGGGCATGACTTTCCCAATACAAAAGTTCACCGGGCATGACTTTCCCAATACAAAATTTCACCGGGCATGACTTTCCCAATACAAAAGTTCACCGGGCATGACTTTCCCAATACAAAAGTTCACCGGGCATGACTTTCCCAGTACAAAAGTTCACCGGGCATGACTTTCCCAGTACAAAAGATCACCGGGCATGACTTTCCCAATACAAAAGTTGACCGGGCATGACTTTCCCAGTACAAAAGTTCACCGGGCATGAATTTCCCAATACAAAAGTTCACCGGGCATGACTTTCCCAGTACAAAAGTTCACCGGGCATGACTTTCCCAGTACAAAAGTTCACAGGGCATGACTTTCCCAATACAAAAGTTGAACGGGCATGACTTTCCCAATACAAAAGTTCATCGGGCATGACTTTCCCAATACAAAAGTTCACCGGGCATGACTTTCCCAGTACAAAAGTTCACCGGGCATGACTTTCCCAGTACAAAAGATCACCGGGCATGACTTTCCCAGTACAAATGTTCACCGGGCATGACTTTCCCAATACAAAAGTTCACCGGGCATGACTTTTCCAATACAAAAGTTCACCGGGCATGACTTTTCCCATAAAAAAGTTCACCGGGCATGACTTTCCCAATACAAAAGTTCACCGGGCATGACTTTCCCAATACAAAAGTTCACCGGGCATGACTTTCCCAATACAAAAGTTCACCGGGCATGACTTTCCCAGTACAAAAGTTCACCGGGCATGACTTTCCTAATACAAAAGTTGACCGGGCATGACTTTCCCAATACAAAAGTTCACCGGGCATGACTTTCCCAGTACAAAAGTTCACCGGGCATGACTTTCCCAATACAAAAGTTCACCGGGCATGACTTTCCCAATACAAAAGTTCACCGGGCATGACTTTTCCCATACAAAAGTTCACCGGGCATGACTTTTCCCATACAAAAGTTCACCGGGCATGACTTTCCCAGTACAAAAGATCACCGGGCATGACTTTCCCAATACAAAAGTTCACCGGGCATGACTTTCCCAATACAAAAGTTGACCGGGCATGACTTTCCCAGTACAAAAGATCACCGGGCATGACTTTCCCAATACAAAAGTTGACCGGGCATGACTTTCCCAGTACAAAAGATCACCGGGCATGACTTTCCCAGTACAAAAGTTGACCGGGCATGACTTTTCCCATACAAAAGTTCACCGGGCATGACTTTCCCAATACAAAAGTTCACCGGGCATGACTTTCCCAATACAAAAGTTCACCGGGCATGACTTTCCCAGTACAAAAGTTCACCGGGCATGACTTTCCCAGTACAAAAGTTCACCGGGCATGACTTTCCCAATACAAAAGTTGACCGGGCATGACTTTCCCAATACAAAAGTTCACCGGGCATGACTTTCCCAATACAAAAGTTCACCGGGCATGACTTTCCCAATACAAAAGTTCACCGGACATGACTTTCCCAATACAAAAGTTCACCGGGCATGACTTTCCCAATACAAAAGTTCATCGGGCATGACTTTCCCAATACAAAAGTTCACCGGGCATGACTTTCCCAGTACAAAAGTTCACCGGGCATGACTTTCCCAGTACAAAAGTTCACCGGGCATGACTTTCCCAATGCAAAAGTTGACCGGGCATGACTTTCCCAATACAAAAGTTCACCGGGCATGACTTTCCCAATACAAAAGATCACCGGGCATGACTTTCCCAATACAAAAGTTGACCGGGCATGACTTTCCCAATACAAAAGTTCACCGGGCATGACTTTTCCCATACAAAAGTTCACTGGGCATGACTTTTCCCATACAAAAGTTCACCGGGCATGACTTTCCCAATACAAAAGTTCACCGGGCATGACTTTCCCAGTACAAAAGTTCACCGGGCATGACTTTCCCAATACAAAAGTTCACCGGGCATGACTTTCCCAATACAAAAGTTCACCGGGCATGACTTTCCCAATACAAAAGTTGACCGGGCATGACTTTCCCAGTACACAAGATCACCGGGCATGACTTTCCCAATACAAAAGTTCACCGGGCATGACTTTCCCAATACAAAAGTTGACCGGGCATGACTTTCCCAATACAAAAGATCACCGGGCATGACTTTCCCAATACAAAAGTTCACCGGGCATGACTTTCCCAATACAAAAGTTCACCGGGCATGACTTTCCCAATACAAAAGTTCACCGGGCATGACTTTCCCAATACAAAAGTTCACCGGGCATGACTTTCCCAATACAAAAGTTCACCGGGCATGACTTTCCCAATACAAAAGTTCACCGGGCATGACTTTCCCAATACAAAAGTTCACCGGGCATGACTTTCCCAGTACAAAAGATCACCGGGCATGACTTTCCCAATACAAAAGTTCACCGGGCATGACTTTCCCAATACAAAAGTTCACCGGGCATGACTTTTCCCATACAAAAGTTCACCGGGCATGACTTTCCCAGTACAAAAGATCACCGGGCATGACTTTCCCAATACAAAAGTTGACCGGGCATGACTTTCCCAATACAAAAGTTGACCGGGCATGACTTTCCCAATACAAAAGTTCACCGGGCATGACTTTCCCAATACAAAATTTCACCGGGCATGACTTTCCCAGTACAAAAGTTCACCGGGCATGACTTTCCCAATACAAAAGTTTACCGGGCATGACTTTCCCAATACAAAAGTTCACCGGGCATGACTTTCCCAGTACAAAAGATCACCGGGCATGACTTTCCCAATACAAAAGTTGACCGGGCATGACTTTCCCAATACAAAAGTTCACCGGGCATGACTTTCCCAATACAAAAGTTCACCGGGCATAACTTTCCCAATACAAAAGTTCACCGGGCATGACTTTCCCAGTACAAAAGTTCACCGGGCATGACTTTCCCAATACAAAAGTTGACCGGGCATGACTTTCCCAGTACAAAAGATCACCGGGCATGACTTTTCCCATACAAAAGTTCACCGGGCATGACTTTCCCAGTACAAAAGATCACCGGGCATGACTTTCCCAATACAAAAGTTCACCGGGCATGACTTTCCCAATACAAAAGTTGACCGGGCATGACTTTCCCAATACAAAAGTTCACCGGGCATGACTTTCCCAATACAAAAGTTCACCGGGCATGACTTTCCCAATACAAAAGTTCACCGGGCATGACTTTTCCCATACAAAAGTTCACCGGGCATGACTTTCCCAATACAAAAGTTGACCGGGCATGACTTTCCCAGTACAAAAGATCACCGGGCATGACTTTCCCAATACAAAAGTTCACCGGGCATGACTTTCCCAATACAAAAGTTCACAGGGCATGACTTTTCTCATACAAAAGTTCACCGGACATGACTTTCCCAATACAAAAGTTGACCGGGCATGACTTTTCCAGTACAAAAGATCACCGGGCATGACTTTCCCAATACAAAAGTTCACCGGGCATGACTTTCCCAATACAAAAGTTCACCGGGCATGACTTTCCCAATACAAAAGTTCACTGGGCATGACTTTCCCAATACAAAAGTTCACCGGGCATGACTTTTCCCATACAAAAGTTCACCGGGCATGACTTTCCCAATACAAAAGTTGACCGGGCATGACTTTCCCAGTACAAAAGTTCACCGGGCATGACTTTCCCAATACAAAAGTTCACCGGGCATGACTTTCCCAATACAAAAGTTGACCGGGCATGACTTTCCCAATACAAAAGTTTACCGGGCATGACTTTTCCCATACAAAAGTTCACCGGGCATTACTTTTCCCATACAAAAGTTCACCGGGCATGACTTTCCCAATACAAAAGTTCACCGGGCATGACTTTCCCAATACAAAAGTTCACCGGGCATGACTTTTCCCATACTAAATTTCACCGGGCATGACTTTCCCAATACAAAAGTTCACCGGGCATGACTTTCCCAGTACAAAAGATCACCGGGCATGACTTTTCCCATACTAAATTTCACCGGGCATGACTTTCCCAGTACAAAAGTTCACCGGGCATGACTTTTCCCATACAAAAGTTCACCGGGCATGACTTTCCCAATACAAAAGTTCACCGGGCATGACTTTCCCAATACAAAAGTTCACCGGGCATGACTTTCCCAGTACAAAAGTTCACCGGGCATGACTTTCCCAATACAAAAGTTCACCGGGCATGACTTTCCCAATACAAAAGTTCACCGGGCATGACTTTCCCAGTACAAAAGATCACCGGGCATGACTTTCCCAATACAAAAGTTGACCGGGCATGACTTTCCCAATACAAAAGTTCACCGGGCATGACTTTCTCAATACAAAAGTTCACCGGGCATGACTTTCCCAATACAAAAGTTCACCGGGCATGACTTTCCCAGTGCAAAAGTTCACCGGGCATGACTTTCCCAATACAAAAGTTGACCGGGCATGACTTTCCCAGTACAAAAGATCACCGGGCATGACTTTTCCCATACAAAAGTTCACCGGGCATGACTTTCCTAGTACAAAAGATCACCGGGCATGACTTTCCCAATACAAAAGTTCACCGGGCATGACTTTCCCCATACAAAAGTTGACCGGGCATGACTTTCCCAATACAAAAGTTCACCGGGCATGACTTTCCCAATACAAAAGTTCACCGGGCATGATTTTCCCAATACAAAAGTTCACCGGGCATGACTTTTCCCATACAAAAGTTCACCGGGCATGACTTTCCCAATACAAAAGTTGACCGGGCATGACTTTCCCAGTACAAAAGATCACCGGGCATGACTTTCCCAATACAAAAGTTCACCGGGCATGACTTTCCCAATACAAAAGTTCACCGGACATGACTTTCCCAATACAAAAGTTGACCGGGCATGACTTTCCCAGTACAAAAGATCACCGGGAATGACTTTCCCAATACAAAAGTTCACCGGGCATGACTTTCCCAATACAAAAGTTCACCGGGCATGACTTTCCCAATACAAAAGTTCACCGGGCATGACTTTCCCAATACAAAAGTTCACCGGGCATGACTTTTCCCATACAAAAGTTCACCGGGCATGACTTTTCCCATACAAAAGTTCACCGGGCATGACTTTCCCAATACAAAAGTTGACCGGGCATGACTTTCCCAGTACAAAAGATCATCGGGCATGACTTTCCCTATACAAAAGTTGACGGGCACGACTTTTCCAATACAAAAGTTCACCGGGCATGACTTTCCCAATACAAAAGTTCACCGGGCATGACTTTCCCAATACAAAAGTTCACCGGGCATGACTTTCCCAATACAAAAGTTCACCGGGCATGACTTTCCCAATACAAAAGTTCACCGGGCATGACTTTCCCAATACAAAAGTTCACCGGGCATGACTTTCCCAATACAAAAGTTCACCGGGCATGACTTTTCCAATACAAAAGTTCACCGG
Source organism: Musca autumnalis (assembly GCF_047663935.1). NCBI lineage: Eukaryota > Metazoa > Arthropoda > Insecta > Diptera > Muscidae > Musca > Musca autumnalis. The sequence continues at coordinate 146,771,185 of NW_027412088.1, read as the reverse complement.
GCATGACTTTCCCAGTACAAAAGTTCACCGGGCATGACTTTCCCAGTACAAAAGTTCACCGGGCATGACTTTCCCAATACAAAAGTTGACCGGGCATGACTTTCCCAATACAAAAGTTCACCGGGCATGACTTTCCCAAAACAAAAGTTCACCGGGCATGATTTTCCCAATACAAAAGTTCACCGGGCATGACTTTCCCAGTACCTAAGTTCACCGGGCATGACTTTCCCAGTACAAAAGATCACCGGGCATGGCTTTCCCAATACAAAAGTTGACCGGAGATGACTTTCCCAGTACAAAAGTTCACCGGGCATGACTTTCCCAGTACAAAAGTTGACCGGGCATGACTTTCCCAGTACAAAAGTTCACCGGGCATGACTTTCCCAGTACAAAAGTTGACCGGGCATGACTTTCCCAATACAAAAGTTAACCGGGCATGACTTTCCCAGTACCTAAGTTCACCGGGCATGACTTTCCCAGTACAAAAGATCACCGGGCATGGCTTTCCCAATACAAAAGTTGACCGGAGATGACTTTCCCAGTACAAAAGTTCACCGGGCATGACTTTCCCAGTACAAAAGTTGACCGGGCATGACTTTCCCAGTACAAAAGTTCACCGGGCATGACTTTCCCAGTACAAAAGTTGACCGGGCATGACTTTCCCAATACAAAAGTTAACCGGGCATGACTTTCCCAATACAAAAGTTCACCGGGCATGACTTTCCCAATACAAAAGTTCACCGGGCATGACTTTCCCAGTACAAAAGATCACCGGGAATGACTTTCCCAATACAAAAGTTGACCGGGCATGACTTTCCCAATACAAAAGTTCACCGGGCATGACTTTCCCAATACAAAAGTTCACCGGGCATGACTTTCCCAGTACAAAAGTTCACCGGGCATGACTTTCCCAATACAAAAGTTCACCGGGCATGACTTTCCCAATACAAAAGTTCACCGGGCATGACTTTTCCCATACAAAAGTTCACCGAGCATGTCTTTCCCAGTACAAAAGATCACCGGGCATGACTTTCCCAATACAAAAGTTCACCGGGCATGACTTTCCCAATACAAAAGTTCACCGGGCATGACTTTCCCAATACAAAAGTTCACCGGACATGACTTTCCCAATACAAAAGTTCACCGGGCATGACTTTCCCAATACAAAAGTTCACCGGGCATGACTTTCCCAATACAAAAGTTCACCGGGCATGACTTTTCCCATACAAAAGTTCACCGGGCATGACTTTCCCAATACAAAAGTTCACCGGGCATGACTTTCCCAATACAAAAGATCACCGGGCATGACTTTCCCAATAGAAAAGTTCGCCGGGCATGACTTTTCCCATACAAAAGTTCACCGGGCATGACTTTCCCAATACAAAAGATGACCGGGCATGACTTTCCCAATACAAAAGTTGACCGGGCATGACTTTTCTCATACAAAAGTTGACCGGGCATGACTTTCCCAATACAAAAGTTCACCGGGCATGACTTTCCCAATACAAAAGTTGACCGGGCATGACTTTCCCAATACAAAAGTTCACCGGGCATGACTTTTCCCATACAAAAGTTCACCGGGCATGACTTTCCCAATACAAAAGTTGACCGGGCATGACTTTCCCAATACAAAAGTTCACCGGGCATGACTTTCCCAATACAAAAGTTCACCGGGCATGGCTTTTCCCATACAAAAGTTCACCGGGCATGACTTTTCCCATACAAAAGTTGACCCGGCATGACTTTCCCAGTACAAAAGTTCACCGGGCATGACTTTCCCAGTACAAAAGTTGACCGGGCATGACTTTCCCAGTACAAAAGTTCACCGGGCATGACTTTCCCAGTACAAAAGTTCACCGGGCATGACTTTCCCAATACAAAAGTTCACCGGGCATGACTTTCCCAATACAAAAGTTCACCGGGCATGACTTTCCCAGTACAAAAGTTCACCGGGCATGACTTTCCCAATACAAAAGTTCACCGGGCATGACTTTTCCCATACAAAAGTTGACCCGGCATGACTTTCCCAGTACAAAAGTTCACCGGGCATGACTTTCCCAGTACAAAAGTTGACCGGGCATGACTTTCCCAGTACAAAAGTTCACCGGGCATGACTTTCCCAGTACAAAAGTTCACCGGGCATGACTTTCCCAATACAAAAGTTCACCGGGCATGACTTTCCCAATACAAAAGTTCACCGGGCATGACTTTCCCAGTACAAAAGTTCACCGGGCATGACTTTCCCAATACAAAAGTTCACCGGGCATGACTTTCCCAATACAAAAGTTCACCGGGCATGACTTTTCCCATACAAAAGTTCACCGGGCATGACTTTCCCAATACAAAAGTTCACCGGGCATGACTTTCCCAATACAAAAGATCACCGGGCATGACTTTCCCAATACAAAAGTTCACCGGGCATGACTTTTCCCATACAAAAGTTCACCGGGCATGACTTTCCCAATACAAAAGTTCACCGGGCATGACTTTCCCAATACAAAAGTTGACCGGGCGTGACTTTCCCAGTACCAAAGATCACCGGGCATGACTTTCCCAATACAAAAGTTGACCGGGCATGACTTTCCCAATACAAAAGTTCACCGGGCATGACTTTCCCAATACAAAAGTTGACCGGGCATGACTTTCCCAATACAAAAGTTCACCGGGCATGACTTTCCCAATACAAAATTCACCGGGCATGACTTTCCCAGTACAAATGATCACCGGGCATGACTTTCCCAATACAAAAGTTGACCGGGCATGACTTTCCCAGTACAAAAGATCACCGGGCATGACTTTCGCAATACAAAAGTTGACCGGGCATGACTTTCCCAATACAAAAGTTGACCGGGCATGACTTTCCCAATACAAAAGTTCACCGGGCATGACTTTCCCAGTACAAAAGATCACCGGGCATGACTTTCCCAATAGAAAAGTTGACCGTGCATGACTTCCCCAATACAAAAGTTCACCGGGCATGACTTTTCCCATACAAAAGCTCACCGGGCATGACTTTTCCCATACAAAAGTTCACCGGGCATGACTTTCCCAATACAAAAGTTCACCGGGCATGACTTTTCCCATACAAAAGTTCACCGGGCATGACTTTTCCAATACAAAAGTTCACCGGGCATGACTTTTCCCATACAAAAGTTCAACGGGCATGACTTTTCCCATACAAAAGTTCACGGGGCATGACTTTCCCAATACAGAAGTTCACCGGGCATGACTTTCCCAATACAAAAGTTCACCGGGCATGACTGTTCCCATACAAAAGTTGACCGGGCATGACTTTCCCAATACAAAAGTTCACCGGGCATGACTTTTCCCATACAAAAGTTGACCGGGCATGACTTTCCCAATACAAAAGATCACCGGGCATGACTTTCCCAATACAAAAGTTCACCGGGCATGACTTTTCCCAGTACAAAAGTTCACCGGGCATGACTTTTCCCATACAAAAGTTCACCGGGCATGACTTTCCCAATACAAAAGTTCACCGGGCATGACTTTCCCAATACAAAAGTTCACCGGGCATGACTTTTCCCATACAAAAGTTCAACGGGCATGACTTTCCCAATACAAAAGTTCACCGGGCATGACTTTCCCAATACAAAAGTTCACCGGAGATGACTTTCCCAATACAAAAGTTCACCGGGCATGACTTTCCCAATACAAAAGTTCACCGGGCATGACTTTCCCAATACAAAAGTTCACCGGAGATGACTTTCCCAATACAAAAGTTCACCGGGCATGACTTTCCCAATACAAAAGTTCACCGGGCATGACTTTCCCAATACAAAAGTTCACCGGGCATGACTTTCCCAATACAAAAGTTCACCGGGCATGACTTTCCCAATACAAAAGTTCACCGGAGATGACTTTCCCAATACAAAAGTTCACCGGGCATGACTTTCCCAATACAAAAGTTCACCGGGCATGACTTTCCCAATAAAAAAGTTCACCGGGCATGACTTTCCCAATAAAAAAGTTCACCGGGCATGACTTTCCCAATACAGAAGTTCACCGGAGATGACTTTCCCAATACAAAAGTTCACCGGGCATGACTTTCCCAACACAAAAGTTCACCGGGCATGACTTTCCCAATACAAAAGTTCACCGGGCATGACTTTCCCAATACAAAAGTTCACCGGAGACGACTTTCCCAATACAAAAGTTCACCGGAGATGACTTTCCCAATACAAAAGTTCACCGGAGATGACTTTCCCAATACAAAAGTTCACCGGGCATGACTTTCCCAATACAAAAGTTCACCGGAGATGACTTTCCCAATACAAAAGTTCACCGGGCATGACTTTCCCAATACAAAAGTTCACCGGGCATGACTTTCCCAATACAAAAGTTCACCGGGCATGACTTTCCCAATACAAAAGTTCACCGGAGATGACTTTCCCAATACAAAAGTTCACCGGGCATGACTTTCCCAATACAAAAGTTCACCGGGCATGACTTTCCCAATACAAAAGTTCACCGGAGATGACTTTCCCAATACAAAAGTTCACCGGAGATGATTTTCCCAATACAAAAGTTCACAGGGCTTGACTTTCCCAATACAAAAGTTCACCGGAGATGACTTTCCCAATACAAAAGTTCAACTGGCATGACTTTCCCAATACAAAAGTTCACCGGAGATGACTTTCCCAATACAAAAGTTCACCGGGCATGACTTTCCCAATACAAAAGTTCACCGGGCATGACTTTCCCAATACAAAAGTTCACCGGAGATGACTTTCCCAATACAAAAGTTCACCGGGCATGACTTTCCCAATACAAAAGTTCACCGGAGATGACTTTCCCAATACAAAAGTTCACCGGGCATGACTTTCCCAATACAAAAGTTCACCGGGCATGACTTTCCCAATACAAAAGTTCACCGGGCATGACTTTCCCAATACAAAATTTCACCGGAGATGACTTTCCCAATACAAAAGTTCACCGGAGATGACTTCCCCAATACAAAAGTTCACCGGAGATGACTTCCCCAATACAAAAGTTCACCGGGCATGACTTTCCCAATACAAAAGTTCACCGGGCATGACTTTCCCAATACAAAAGTTCACCGGGCACGACTTTCCCAATACAAAAGTTCACCGGCATGACTTTCCCAATACAAAAGTTCACCGGGCATGACTTTCCCAATACAAAAGTTCACCGGGCATGACTTTCCCAATACAAAAGTTCACCGGAGATGACTTTCCCAATACAAAAGTTCACCGGAGATGACTTTCCCAATACAAAAGTTCACCGGGCATGACTTTCCCAATACAAAAGTTCACCGGAGATGACTTTCCCAATACAAAAGTTCACCGGAGATGACTTTTCCCATAGAAAAGTTCACCGGAGATGACTTTCCCAATACAAAAGTTCACCGGGCATGACTTTCCCAATACAAAAGTTCACCGGGCATGACATTCCCAATACAAAAGTTCACCGGGCATGACTTTCCCAATACAAAAGTTCACCGGGCATGACTCTCCCAATACAAAAGTTCACCGGAGATGACTTTCCCAATACAAAAGTTCACCGGAGATGACTTTCCCAATACAAAAGTTCACCGGAGATGACTTTCCCAATACAAAAGTTCACCGGGCATGACTTTCCCAATACAAAAGTTCACCGGGCATGACTTTCCCAATACAAAAGTTCACCGGAGAAGACTTTCCCAATACAAAAGTTCACCGGGCATGACTTTCCCAATACAAAAGTTCACCGGGCATGACTTTCCCAATACAAAAGTTCACCGGGCATGACTTTCCCAATACAAAAGTTCACCGGAGATGACTTTCCCAATACAAAAGTTCACCGGGCATGACTTTCCCAATACAAAAGTTCACCGGAGATGACTTTCCCAATACAAAAGTTCACCGGGCATGACTTTCCCAATACAAAAGTTCACCGGGCATGACTTTCCCAATACAAAAGTTCACCGGGCATGACTTTCCCAATACAAAAGTTCACCGGGCATGACTTTCCCAATACAAAAGTTCACCGGGCATGACTTTCCCAATACAAAAGTTCACCGGGAATGACTTTCCCAATACAAAAGTTCACCGGAGATGACTTTTCCCATAGAAAAGTTCACCGGGCATGACTTTCCCAATACAAAAGTTCACCGGAGATGACTTTCCCAATACAAAAGTTCACCGGGCATGACTTTCCCAATACAAAAGTTCACCGGGCATGACTTTCCCAATACAAAAGTTCACCGGAGATGACTTTTCCAATACAAAAGTTCACCGGAGATGACTTTCCCAATACAAAAGTTCACCGGGCATGACTTTCCCAATACAAAAGTTCACCGGAGATGACTTTCCCAATACAAAAGTTCACCGGGCATGACTTTCCCAATACAAAAGTTCACCGGGCATGACTTTCCCAATACAAAAGTTCACCGGGCATGACTTTCCCAATACAAAAGTTCACCGCAGATGACTTTCCCAATACAAAAGTTCACCGGGCATGACTTTCCCAATACAAAAGTTCACCGGAGATGACTTTCCCAATACAAAAGTTCACCGGGCACGACTTTCCCAATACAAAAGTTCACCGGAGATGACTTTCCCAATACAAAAGTTCACCGGAGATGACTTACCCAATACAAAAGTTCACCGGGTATGACTTTCCCAATACAAAAGTTCACCGGGCATGACTTTCCCAATACAAAAGTTCACCGGGCATGACTTTCCCAGTACAAAAAATCACCGGGCATGACTTTCCCAATACAAAAGTTCACCGGGCATGACTTTTCCCATACAAAAGTTCACCGGGCATGACTTTCCCAATACAAAAGTTCACCGGGCATGACTTTCCCAATACAAAAGTTCACCGGGCACGACTTTCCCAATACAAAAGTTCACCGGAGATGACTTTCCCAATACAAAAGTTCACCGGGCATGACTTTCCCAATACAAAAGTTCACCGGGCATGACTTTCCCAATACAAAAGTTCACCGGAGATGACTTTCCCAATACAAAAGTTCACCGGAGATGACTTTCCCAATACAAAAGTTTACCGGGCATGACTTTCCCAATACAAAAGTTCAACGGGCATGACTTTCCCAATACAAAAGTTCACCGGAGATGACTTTCCCAATACAAAAGTTCACCGGAGATGACTTTCCCAATACAAAAGTTCACCGGGCATGACTTTCCCAATACAAAAGTTCACCGGGCATGACTTTCCCAATACAAAAGTTCACCGGGCATGACTTTCCCAATACAAAAGTTCACCGGGCATGACTTTCCCAATACAAAAGTTCACCGGGCATGACTTTCCCAATACAAAAGTTCACCGGGCATGACTTTCCCAATACAAAAGTTCACCGGAGATGACTTTCCCAATACAAAAGTTCACCGGGCATGACTTTCCCAATACAAAAGTTCACCGGAGATGACTTTCCCAATACAAAAGTTCACCGGGCATGACTTTCCCAATACAAAAGTTCACCGGGCATGACTTTCCCAATACAAAAGTTCACCGGGCATGACTTTCCCAATACAAAAGTTCACCGGAGATGACTTTCCCAATACAAAAGTTCACCGGAGTTGACTTTCCCAATACAAAAGTTCACCGGAGATGACTTTCCCAATACAAAAGTTCACCGGGCATGACTTTCCCAATACAAAAGTTCACCGGAGATGACTTTCCCAATACAAAAGTTCACCGGGCATGACTTTCCCAATACAAAAGTTCACCGGGCATGACTTTCCCAATACAAAAGTTCACCGGGCATGACTTTCCCAATACAAAAGTTCACCGCAGATGACTTTCCCAATACAAAAGTTCACCGGGCATGACTTTCCCAATACAAAAGTTCACCGGAGATGACTTTCCCAATACAAAAGTTCACCGGGCACGACTTTCCCAATACAAAAGTTCACCGGAGATGACTTTCCCAATACAAAAGTTCACCGGAGTTGACTTTCCCAATACAAAAGTTCACCGGAGATGACTTTCCCAATACAAAAGTTCACCGGGCATGACTTTCCCAATACAAAAGTTCACCGGAGATGACTTTCCCAATACAAAAGTTCACCGGGCATGACTTTCCCAATACAAAAGTTCACCGGGCATGACTTTCCCAATACAAAAGTTCACCGGGCATGACTTTCCCAATACAAAAGTTCACCGGGCATGACTTTCCCAATACAAAAGTTCACCGGAGATGACTTTCCCAATACAAAAGTTCACCGGGCATGACTTTCCCAATACAAAAGTTCACCGGGCATGACTTTCCCAATACAAAAGTTCACCGGGCATGACTTTCCCAATACAAAAGTTCACCGGAGATGACTTTCCCAATACAAAAGTTCACCGGGCATGACTTTCCCAATACAAAAGTTCACCGGGCATGACTTTCCCAATACAAAAGTTCACCGGGCATGACTTTCCCAATACAAAAGTTCACCGGGCATGACTTTCCCAATACAAAAGTTCACCGGGCATGACTTTCCCAATACAAAAGTTCACCGGGCATGACTTTCCCAATACAAAAGTTCACCGGGCATGACTTTCCCAATACAAAAGTTCACCGGGCATGACTTTCCCAATACAAAAGTTCACCGGGCATGACTTTCCCAATACAAAAGTTCACCGGAGATGACTTTCCCAATACAAAAGTTCACCGGGCATGACTTTCCCAATACAAAAGTTCACCGGAGATGACTTTCCCAATACAAAAGTTCACCGGGCATGACTTTCCCAATACAAAAGTTCACCGGGCATGACTTTCCCAATACAAAAGTTCACCGGGCATGACTTTCCCAATACAAAAGTTCACCGGGCATGACTTTCCCAATACAAAAGTTCACCGGGCATGACTTTCCCAATACAAAAGTTCACCGGGCATGACTTTCCCAATACAAAAGTTCACCGGGCATGACTTTCCCAATACAAAAGTTCACCGGGCATGACTTTCCCAATACAAAAGTTCACCGGGCACGACTTTCCCAATACAAAAGTTCACCGGAGATGACTTTCCCAAGACAAAAGTTCACCGGGCATGACTTTCCCAATACAAAAGTTCACCGGGCATGACTTTCCCAATACAAAAGTTCACCGGGCATGACTTTCCCAATACAAAAGTTCACCGGGCATGACTTTCCCAATACAAAAGTTCACCGGAGATGACTTTCCCAATACAAAAGTTCACCGGAGATGACTTTCCCAATACAAAAGTTCACCGGGCATGACTTTCCCAATACAAAAGTTCATCGGGCATGACTTTCCCAATACAAAAGTTCACCGGGCATGACTTTCCCAATACAAAAGTTCACCGGGCATGACTTTCCCAATACAAAAGTTCACCGGGCATGACTTTCCCAATACAAAAGTTCACCGGGCATGACTTTCCCAATACAAAAGTTCACCGGGCATGACTTTCCCAATACAAAAGTTCACCGGAGATGACTTTCCCAATACAAAAGTTCACCGGGCATGACTTTCCCAATACAAAAGTTCACCGGGCATGACTTTCCCAATACAAAAGTTCACCGGGCATGACTTTCCCAATACAAAAGTTCACCGGGCATGACTTTCCCAATACAAAAGTTCACCGGAGATGACTTTCCCAATACAAAAGTTCACCGGAGATGACTTTCCCAATACAAAAGTTCACCGGGCATGACTTTCCCAATACAAAAGTTCACCGGGCATGACTTTCCCAATACAAACGTTCACCGGAGATGACTTTCCCAATACAAACGTTCACCGGGCATGACTTTCCCAATACAAAAGTTCACCGGAGATGACTTTCCCAATACAAAAGTTCACCGGGCATGACTTTCCCAATACAAAAGTTCACCGGGCATGACTTTCCCAATACAAAAGTTCACCGGGCATGACTTTCCCAATACAAAAGTTCACCGGGCATGACTTTCCCAATACAAAAGTTCACCGCAGATGACTTTCCCAATACAAAAGTTCACCGGGCATGACATTCCCAATACAAAAGTTCACCGGAGATGACTTTCCCAATACAAAAGTTCACCGGAGATGACTTTCCCAATACAAAAGTTCACCGGAGACGACTTACCCAATACAAAAGTTCACCGGGCATGACTTTCCCAATACAAAAGTTCACCGGGCATGACTTTCCCAATACAAAAGTTCACCGGGCATGACTTTCCCAATACAAAAGTTCACCGGGCATGACTTTCCCAATACAAAAGTTCACCGGGCATGACTTTCCCAATACAAAAGTTCACCGGGCATGACTTTCCCAATACAAAAGTTCACCGGGCATGACTTTCCCAATACAAAAGTTCACCGGGCATGACCTGACCTTCCCAATACAAAAGTTCACCGGGCATGACTTTCCCAATACAAAAGTTCACCGGGCACGACTTTCCCAATACGAAAGTTCACCGGAGATGACTTTCCCAATACAAAAGTTCACCGGGCATGACTTTCCCAATACAAAAGTTCACCGGGCATGACTTTCCCAATACAAAAGTTCACCGGAGATGACTTTCCCAATACAAAAGTTCACCGGAGATGAGTTTCCCATTACAAAAGTTCACCGGGCATGACTTTCCCAATACAAAAGTTCACCGGAGATGACTTTCCCAATACAAAAGTTCACCGGAGATGACTTTCCCAATACAAAAGTTCACCGGGCATGACTTTCCCAATACAAAAGTTCACCGGGCATGACTTTCCCAATACAAAAGTTCACCGGGCATGACTTTCCCAATACAAAAGTTCACCGGGCATGACTTTCCCAATACAAAAGTTCACCGGGCATGACTTTCCCAATACAAAAGTTCACCGGGCATGACTTTCCCAATACAAAAGTTCACCGGGCATGACTTTCCCAATACAAAAGTTCACCGGGCATGACTTTCCCAATACAAAAGTTCACCGGAGATGACTTTCCCAATACAAAAGTTCACCGGGCATGACTTTCCCAATACAAAAGTTCACCGGGCATGACTTTCCCAATACAAAAGTTCACCGGGCATGACTTTCCCAATACAAAAGTTCACCGGGCATGACTTTCCCAATACAAAAGTTCACCGGGCATGACTTTCCCAATACAAAAGTTTACCGGGCATGACTTTCCCAATACAAAAGTTCACCGCAGATGACTTTCCAAATACAAAAGTTCACCGGAGATGACTTTCCCAATACAAAAGTTCACCGGGCACGACTTTCCCAATACAAAAGTTCACCGGAGATGACTTTCCCAATACAAAAGTTCACCGGAGATGACTTACCCAATACAAAAGTTCACCGGGCATGACTTTCCCAATACAAAAGTTCACCGGAGATGACTTTCCCAATACAAAAGTTCACCGGAGATGACTTACCCAATACAAAAGTTCACCGGGCATGACTTTCCCAATACAAAAGTTCACCGGGCATGACTTTCCCAATACAAAAGTTCACCGGGCATGACTTTCCCAATACAAAAGTTCACCGGGCATGACTTTCCCAATACAAAAGTTCACCGGGCATGACTTTCCCAATACAAAAGTTCACCGGGCATGACTTTCCCAATACAAAAGTTCACCGGGCACGACTTTCCCAATACAAAAGTTCACCGGAGATGACTTTCCCAATACAAAAGTTCACCGGGCATGACTTTCCCAATACAAAAGTTCACCGGGCATGACTTTCCCAATACAAAAGTTCACCGGAGATGACTTTCCCAATACAAAAGTTCACCGGAGATGACTTTCCCAATACAAAAGTTCACCGGGCATGACTTTCCCAATACAAAAGTTCACCGGGCATGACTTTCCCAATACAAAAGTTCACCGGAGATGACTTTCCCAATACAAAAGTTCACCGGAGATGACTTTCCCAATACAAAAGTTCACCGGGCATGACTTTCCCAATACAAAAGTTCACCGGGCATGACTTTCCCAATACAAAAGTTCACCGGGCATGACTTTCCCAATACAAAAGTTCACCGGGCATGACTTTCCCAATACAAAAGTTCACCGGGCATGACTTTCCCAATACAAAAGTTCACCGGAGATGACTTTCCCAATACAAAAGTTCACCGGGCATGACTTTCCCAATACAAAAGTTCACCGGGCATGACTTTCCCAATACAAAAGTTCACCGGAGATGACTTTCCCAATACAAAAGTTCACCGGGCATGACTTTCCCAATACAAAAGTTCACCGGGCATGACTTTCCCAATACAAAAGTTCACCGGGCATGACTTTCCCAATACAAAAGTTCACCGCAGATGACTTTCCCAATACAAAAGTTCACCGGAGATGACTTTCCCAATACAAAAGTTCACCGGGCACGACTTTCCCAATACAAAAGTTCACCGGAGATGACTTTCCCAATACAAAAGTTCACCGGGCATGACTTTCCCAATACAAAAGTTCACCGGGCATGACTTTCCCAATACAAAAGTTCACCGGAGATGACTTTCCCAATACAAAAGTTCACCGGAGATGACTTTCCCAATACAAAAGTTCACCGGGCATGACTTTCCCAATACAAAAGTTCACCGGGCATGACTTTCCCAATACAAAAGTTCACCGGAGATGACTTTCCCAATACAAAAGTTCACCGGGCATGACTTTCCCAATACAAAAGTTCACCGGGCATGACTTTCCCAATACAAAAGTTCACCGGGCATGAATTTCCCAATACAAAAGTTCACCGGGCATGACTTTCCCAATACAAAAGTTCACCGGGCATGACTTTCCCAATACAAAAGTTCACCGGGCATGACTTTCCCAATACAAAAGTTCACCGCAGATGACTTTCTCAATACAAAAGTTCACCGGAGATGACTTTCCCAATACAAAAGTTCACCGGGCACGACTTTCCCAATACAAAAGTTCACCGGAGATGACTTTCCCAATACAAAAGTTCACCGGAGATGACTTACCCAATACAAAAGTTCACCGGGCATGACTTTCCCAATACAAAAGTTCACCGGGCATGACTTTCCCAATACAAAAGTTCACCGGGCATGACTTTCCCAATACAAAAGTTCACCGGGCATGACTTTCCCAATACAAAAGTTCACCGGGCATGACTTTCCCAATACAAAAGTTCACCGGGCATGACTTTCCCAATACAAAAGTTCACCGGGCATGACTTTCCCAATACAAAAGTTCCCCGGGCATGACTTTCCCAATACAAAAGTTCACCGGGCACGACTTTCCCAATACAAGAGTTCACCGGAGATGACATTCCCAATACAAAAGTTCACCGGGCATGACTTTCCCAATACAAAAGTTCACCGGGCATGACTTTCCCAATACAAAAGTTCACCGGAGATGACTTTCCCAATACAAAAGTTCACCGGAGATGACTTTCCCAATACAAAAGTTCACCGGGCATGACTTTCCCAATACAAAAGTTCACCGGGCATGACTTTCCCAATACAAAAGTTCACCGGAGATGACTTTCCCAATACAAAAGTTCACCGGGCATGACTTTCCCAATACAAAAGTTCACCGGGCATGACTTTCCCAATACAAAAGTTCACCGGGCATGACTTTCCCAATACAAAAGTTCACCGGGCATGACTTTCCCAATACAAAAGTTCACCGGGCATGACTTTCCCAATACAAAAGTTCACCGGGCATGACTTTCCCAATACAAAAGTTCACCGGAGATGACTTTCCCAATACAAAAGTTCACCGGGCATGACTTTCCCAATACAAAAGTTCACCGGGCATGACTTTCCCAATACAAAAGTTCACCGGGCATGACTTTCCCAATACAAAAGTTCACCGGGCATGACTTTCCCAATACAAAAGTTCACCGGGCATGACTTTCCCAATACAAAAGTTCACCGGGCATGACTTTCCCAATACAAAAGTTCACCGCAGATGACTTTCCCAATACAAAAGTTCACCGGAGATGACTTTCCCAATACAAAAGTTCACCGGGCACGACTTTCCCAATACAAAAGTTCACCGGAGATGACTTTCCCAATACAAAAGTTCACCGGAGATGACTTACCCAATACAAAAGTTCACCGGGCATGACTTTCCCAATACAAAAGTTCACCGGGCATGACTTTCCCAATACAAAAGTTCACCGGGCATGACTTTCCCAATACAAAAGTTCACCGGGCATGACTTTCCCAATACAAAAGTTCACCGGGCATGACTTTCCCAATACAAAAGTTCACCGGGCATGACTTTCCCAATACAAAAGTTCACCGGGCATGACTTTCCCAATACAAAAGTTCCCCGGGCATGACTTTCCCAATACAAAAGTTCACCGGGCACGACTTTCCCAATACAAGAGTTCACCGGAGATGACATTCCCAATACAAAAGTTCACCGGGCATGACTTTCCCAATACAAAAGTTCACCGGGCATGACTTTCCCAATACAAAAGTTCACCGGAGATGACTTTCCCAATACAAAAGTTCACCGGAGATGACTTTCCCAATACAAAAGTTCACCGGGCATGACTTTCCCAATACAAAAGTTCACCGGGCATGACTTTCCCAATACAAAAGTTCACCGGAGATGACTTTCCCAATACAAAAGTTCACCGGAGATGACTTTCCCAATACAAAAGTTCACCGGGCATGACTTTCCCAATACAAAAGTTCACCTGGCATGACTTTCCCAATACAAAAGTTCACCGGGCATGACTTTCCCAATACAAAAGTTCACCGGGCATGACTTTCCCAATACAAAAGTTCACCGGAGATGACTTTCCCAATACAAAAGTTCACCGGGCATGACTTTCCCAATACAAAAGTTCACCGGGCATGACTTTCCCAATACAAAAGTTCACCGGGCATGACTTTCCCAATACAAAAGTTCACAGGGCATGACTTTCCCAATACAAAAGTTCACCGGGCATGAATTTCCCAATACAAAAGTTCACCGGAGATGACTTTCCCAATACAAAAGTTCACCGGGCATGAATTTCCCAATACAAAAGTTCACCGGAAATGACTTTCCCAATACAAAAGTTCACCGGGCATGACTTTCCCAATACGAAAGTTCACCGGGCATGACTTTCCCAATACAAAAGTTCACCGGGCATGACTTTCCCAATAAAAAAGTTCACCGGAGATGACTTTCCCAATACAAAAGTTCACCGGAGATGACTTTCCCAATACAAAAGTTCACCGGAGATGACTTTCCCAATACAAAAGTTCACCGGGCATGACTTTCCCAATACAAAAGTTCACCGGGCATGACTTTCCCAATACAAAAGTTCACCGGAGATGACTTTCCCAATACAAAAGTTCACCGGGCATGACTTTCCCAATACAAAAGTTCACCGGAGATGACTTTCCCAATACAAAAGTTCACCGGGCATGACTTTCCCAATAGAAAAGTTCACCGGGCATGACTTTCCCAATACAAAAGTTCACCGGGCATGACTTTCCCAATACAAAAGTTCACCGGGCATGACTTTCCCAATACAAAAGTTCACCGGGCATGATTTTCCCAATACAAAAGTTCACCGGGCATGACTTTCCCAATACAAAAGTTCACCGGGCATGACTTTCCCAATACAAAAGTTCACCGGGCATGACTTTCCCAATACAAAAGTTCACCGGGCATGACTTTCCCAATACAAAAGTTCACCGGTCATGACTTTCCCAATACAAAAGTTCACCGGGCATGACTTTCCCAATACAAAAGTTCACCGGGCATGACTTTCCCAATACAAAAGTTCACCGGAGATGACTTTCCCAATACAAAAGTTCACCGGAGATGACTTTCCCAATACAAAAGTTCACCGGAGATGACTTTCCCAATACAAAAGTTCACCGGGCATGACTTTCCCAATACAAAAGTTCACCGGGCATGACTTTCCCAATACAAAAGTTCACCGGAGATGACTTTCCCAATACAAAAGTTCACCGGGCATGACTTTCCCAATACAAAAGTGACCGGAGATGACTTTCCCAATACAAAAGTTCACCGGGCATGACTTTCCCAATACAAAAGATCACCGGGCATGGCTTTCCCAATACAAAATTTCACCGGGCATGACTTTCCCAATACAAAAGTTCACCGCAGATGACTTTCCCAATACAAAAGTTCACCGGGCATGACTTTCCCAATACAAAAGTTTACCGGGCATGACTTTCCCAATACAAAAGTTCACCGGGCATGACTTTCCCAATACAAAAGTTCACCGGGCATGACTTTTCCAATACAAAAGTTCACCGGGCATGACTTTCCCAATACAAAAGTTCACCGGGCATGACTTTCCCAATACAAAAGTTCACCGGGCATGACTTTCCCAATACAAAAGTTCACCGGGCACGACTTTCCCAATACAAAAGTTCACAGGAGATGACTTTCCCAATACAAAAGTTCACCGGGCATGACTTTCCCAATACAAAAGTTCACCGGGCATGACTTTCCCAATACAAAAGTTCACCGGAGATGACTTTCCCAATACAAAAGTTCACCGGAGATGACTTTCCCAATACAAAAGTTCACCGGGCATGACTTTCTCAATACAGAAGTTCACCGGGCATGACTTTCCCAATACAAAAGTTCACCGGAGATGACTTTCCCAATACAAAAGTTCACCGGAGATGACTTTCCCAATACAAAAGTTTACCGGGCATGACTTTCCTAATACAAAAGTTCACCGGGCATGACTTTCCCAATACAAAAGTTCACCGGGCATGACTTTCCCAATACAAAAGTTCACCGGGCATGACTTTCCCAATACAAAAGTTCACCGGGCATGACTTTCCCAATACAAAAGTTCACCGGGCATGACTTTCCCAATACAAAAGTTCACCGGGCATGACTTTCCCAATACAAAAGTTCACCGGAGATGACTTTCCCAATACAAAAGTTCACCGGGCATGACTTTCCCAATACAAAAGTTCACCGGAGATGCCTTTCCCAATACAAAAGTTCACCGGGCATGACTTTCCCAATACAAAAGTTCACCGGAGATGACTTTCCCAATACAAAAGTTCACCGGGCATGACTTTCCCAATACAAAAGTTCACCGGAGATGACTTTCCCAATACAAAAGTTCACCGGGCATGACTTTCCCAATACAAAAGTTCACCGGGCATGACTTTCCCAATACAAAAGTTCACCGGAGATGACTTTCCCAATACAAAAGTTCACCGGGCACGACTTTCCCAATACAAAAGTTCACCGGAGATGACTTTCCCAATACAAAAGTTCACCGGAGATGACTTACCCAATACAAAAGTTCACCGGGCATGACTTTCCCAATACAAAAGTTCACCGGGCATGACTTTCCCAATACAAAAGTTCACCGGGCATGACTTTCCCAATACAAAAGTTCACCGGGCATGACTTTCCCAATACAAAAGTTCACCGGAGATGACTTTCCCAATACAAAAGTTCACCGGAGATGACTTTCCCAATACAAAAGTTCACCGGGCATGACTTTCCCAATACAAAAGTTCACCGGGCATGACTTTCCCAATACAAAAGTTCACCGGGCATGACTTTCCCAATACAAAAGTTCACCGAGCA
This sequence comes from Musca autumnalis, assembly GCF_047663935.1. NCBI lineage: Eukaryota > Metazoa > Arthropoda > Insecta > Diptera > Muscidae > Musca > Musca autumnalis. The sequence continues at coordinate 146,753,726 of NW_027412088.1, read as the reverse complement.
TGACTTTCCCAATACAAAAGTTCACCGGGCATGACTTTCCCAATACAAAAGTTCACCGGGCATGACTTTCCCAATACAAAAGTTCACCGGAGATGACTTTCCCAATACAAAAGTTCACCGGGCATGACTTTCCCAATACAAAAGTTCACCGGGCATGACTTTCCCAATACAAAAGTTCACCGGGCATGACTTTCCCAATACAAAAGTTCACCGGGCATGACTTTCCCAATACAAAAGTTCACCGGAGATGACTTTCCCAATACAAAAGTTCACCGGGCATGACTTTCCCAATACAAAAGTTCACCGGGCATGACTTTCCCAATACAAAAGTTCACCGGGCATGACTTTCCCAATACAAAAGTTCACCGGAGATGACTTTCCCAATACAAAAGTTCACCGGAGATGACTTTCCCAATACAAAAGTTCACCGGAGATGACTTTCCCAATACAAAAGTTCACCGGGCATGACTTTCCCAATACAAAAGTTCACCGGGCATGACTTTCCCAATACAAAAGTTCACCGGAGATGACTTTCCCAATACAAAAGTTCACCGGGCATGACTTTCCCAATACAAAAGTTCACCGGAGATGACTTTCCCAATACAAAAGTTCACCGGGCATGACTTTCCCAACACAAAAGTTCACCGGGCATGACTTTCCCAATACAAAAGTTCACCGGGCATGACTTTCCCAATACAAAAGTTCACCGGGCATGACTTTCCCAATACAAAAGTTCACCGCAGATGACTTTCCCAATACAAAAGTTCACCGGGCATGACTTTCCCAATACAAAAGTTCACCGGAGATGACTTTCCCAATACAAAAGTTCACCGGGCACGACTTTCCCAATACAAAAGTTCACCGGAGATGACTTTCCCAATACAAAAGTTCACCGGAGATGACTTAACCAATACAAAAGTTCACCGGGCATGACTTTCCCAATACAAAAGTTCACCGGGCATGACTTTCCCAATACAAAAGTTCACCGGGCATGACTTTCCCAATACAAAAGTTCACCGGGCATGACTTTCCCAATACAAAAGTTCACCGGGCATGACTTTCCCAATACAAAAGTTCACCGGGCATGACTTTCCCAATACAAAAGTTCACCGGGCATGACTTTCCCAATACATAAGTTCACCGGGCACGACTTTCCCAATACAAAAGTTCACCGGAGATGACTTTCCCAATACAAAAGTTCACCGGGCATGACTTTCCCAATACAAAAGTTCACCGGAGATGACTTTCCCAATACAAAAGTTCACCGGAGATGACTTTCCCAATACAAAAGTTCACCGGGCATGACTTTCCCAATACAAAAGTTCACCGGGCATGACTTTCCCAATACAAAAGTTCACCGGAGATGACTTTCCCAATACAAAAGTTCACCGGAGATGACTTTCCCAATACAAAAGTTCACCGGGCATGACTTTCCCAATACAAAAGTTCACCGGGCATGACTTTCCCAATACAAAAGTTCACCGGGCATGACTTTCCCAATACAAAAGTTCACCGGAGATGACTTTCCCAATACAAAAGTTCACCGGAGATGACTTTCCCAATACAAAAGTTCACCGGAGATGACTTTCCCAATACAAAAGTTCACCGGGCATGACTTTCCCAATACAAAAGTTCACCGGGCATGACTTTCCCAATACAAAAGTTCACCGGAGATGACTTTCCCAATACAAAAGTTCACCGGGCATGACTTTCCCAATACAAAAGTTCACCGGAGACGACTTTCCCAATACAAAAGTTCACCGGGCATGACTTTCCCAACACAAAAGTTCACCGGGCATGACTTTCCCAATACAAAAGTTCACCGGGCATGACTTTCCCAATACAAAAGTTCACCGGGCATGACTTTCCCAATACAAAAGTTCACCGCAGATGACTTTCCCAATACAAAAGTTCACCGGGCATGACTTTCCCAATACAAAAGTTCACCGGAGATGACTTTCCCAATACAAAAGTTCACCGGGCACGACTTTCCCAATACAAAAGTTCACCGGAGATGACTTTCCCAATACAAAAGTTCACCGGAGATGACTTACCCAATACAAAAGTTCACCGGGCATGACTTTCCCAATACAAAAGTTCACCGGGCATGACTTTCCCAATACAAAAGTTCACCGGGCATGACTTTCCCAATACAAAAGTTCACCGGGCATGACTTTCCCAATACAAAAGTTCACCGGGCATGACTTTCCCAATACAAAAGTTCACCGGGCATGACTTTCCCAATACAAAAGTTCACCGGGCATGACTTTCCCAATACATAAGTTCACCGGGCACGACTTTCCCAATACAAAAGTTCACCGGAGATGACTTTCCCAATACAAAAGTTCACCGGGCATGACTTTCCCAATACAAAAGTTCACCGGGCATGACTTTCCCAATACAAAAGTTCACCGGAGATGACTTTCCCAATACAAAAGTTCACCGGAGATGACTTTCCCAATACAAAAGTTCACCGGGCATGACTTTCCCAATACAAAAGTTCACCGGGCATGACTTTCCCAATACAAAAGTTCACCGGAGATGACTTTCCCAATACAAAAGTTCACCGGAGATGACTTTCCCAATACAAAAGTTCACCGGGCATGACTTTCCCAATACAAAAGTTCACCGGGCATGACTTTCCCAATACAAAAGTTCACCGGGCATGACTTTCCCAATACAAAAGTTCACCGGGCATGACTTTCCCAATACAAAAGTTCACCGGGCATGACTTTCCCAATACAAAAGTTCACCGGGCATGACTTTCCCAATACAAAAGTTCACCGGGCATGACTTTCCCAATACAAAAGTTCACCGGGCACGACTTTCCCAATACAAAAGTTCACCGGAGATGACTTTCCCAATACAAAAGTTCACCGGGCATGACTTTCCCAATACAAAAGTTCACCGGGCATGACTTTCCCAATACAAATGTTCACCGAAGATGATTTTCCCAATACAAAAGTTCACCGGAGATGACTTTCCCAATACAAAAGTTCACCGGGCATGACTTTCCCAAGACAAAAGTTCACCGGGCATGACTTTCCCAATACAAAAGTTCACCGGGCATGACTTTCCCAATACAAAAGTTCACCGGGCATGACTTTCCCAATACAAAAGTTCACCGGGCATGACTTTCCCAATACAAAAGTTCACCGGGCATGACTTTCCCAATACAAAAGTTCACCGCAGATGACTTTCCCAATACAAAAGTTCACCGGGCATGACTTTCTCAATACAAAAGTTGACCGGGCATGACTTTCCCAATACAAAAGTTGACCGGGCATGACTTTCCCAATACAAAAGTTCACCGGGCATGACTTTCCCAATACAAAAGTTGACCGGGGCATGACTTTCCCAGTACAAAAGTTCACCGGGCATGACTTTCCCAATACAAAAGTTCATCGGGCATGACTTTCCCAATACAAAAGTTCACCGGGCATGACTTTCCCAATACAAAAGTTCACCGGGCATGACTTTTCCCATGCAAAAGTTCACCGGGCATGACTTTCCCAATACAAAAGTTCACCGGGCATGACTTTCCGAATACAAAAGTTGACCGGGCATGGCTTTCCCAATACAAAAGTTCACCGGACATGACTTTTCCCATACAAAAGTTGACCGGGCATGACTTTCCCAATACAAAAGTTCATCGGGCATGACTTTTCCCATACAAAAGTTCACCGCGCATGACTTTCCCAGTACGAAAGATCACCGGGCATGACTTTCCCAATACAAAAGTTGACCGGGCATGACTTTCCCAATACAAAAGTTCACCGGGCATGACTTTCCCAATACAAAAGTTCACCGGGCATGACTTTTCCCATACAAAAGTTCACCGGGCATGACTTTCCCAGTACAAAAGATCACCGGGCATGACTTTCCCAATACAAAAGTTGACCGGGCATGACTTTCCCAATACAAAAGTTCACCGGGCATGACTTTCCCAATACAAAAGTTCACCGGGCATGACTCTCCCAGTACAAAAGATCACCGGGCATGACTTTTCCAATACAAAAGTTGACCGGGCATGACTTTCCCAATACAAAAGTTCACCGGGCATGACTTTCCCAATACAAAAGTTCACCGGGCATGACTTTCCCAATACAAAAGTTCACCGGGCATGACTTTCCCAGTACAAAAGTTCACCGGGCATGACTTTCCCAGTACAAAAGATCACCGGGCATGACTTTCCCAGTACAAAAGATCACCGGGCATGACTTTCCCAATACAAAAGTTCACCGGGCATGACTTTCCCAATACATAAGTTCACCGGGCATGACTTTCCCAATACAAAAGTTCACCGGGCATGACTTTCCCAATACAAAAGATCACCGGGCATGACATTCCCAATACAAAAGTTCACCGGGCATGACTTTTCCCATACAAAAGTTCACCGGGCATGACTTTTCCCATACAAAAGTTCACCGGGCATGACTTTTCCCATACAAAAGTTCACCGGGCATGACTTTCCCAGTACAAAAGATCACCGGGCATGACTTTCCCAATACAAAAGTTGACCGGGCATGACTTTCCCAATACAAAAGTTCACCGGGCATGACTTTCCAAATACAAAAGTTCACCGGGCATGACTTTCCCAGTACAAAAGATCACCGGGCATGACTTTCCCAATACAAAAGTTCACCGGGCATGACTTTCCCAGTACAAAAGATCACCGGGCATGACTTTCCCAATACAAAAGTTGACCGGGCATGACTTTCCCAATACAAAAGTTCACCGGGCATGACTTTCCCAATACAAAAGTTCACCGGGCATGACTTTTCCCATACAAAAGTTCACCGGGCATGACTTTCCCAGTACAAAAGATCACCGGGCATGACTTTCCCAATACAAAAGTTGACCGGGCATGACTTTCCCAATACAAAAGTTCACCGGGCATGACTTTCCCAATACAAAAGTTCACCGGGCATGACTTTCCCAGTACAAAAGATCACCGGGCATGACTTTCCCAATACAAAAGTTGACCGGGCATGACTTTCAAAGTACAAATGTTCACCGGGCATGACTTTCCCAATACAAAAGTTCACCGGGCATGACTTTCCCAATACAAAAGTTCACCGGGCATGACTTTCCCAGTACAAAAGTTCACCGGGCATGACTTTCCCAATACAAAAGTTCACCGGGCATGACTTTCCCAATACAAAAGTTCACCGGGCATGACTTTCCCAGTACAAAAGATCACCGGGCATGACTTTCCCAATACAAAAGTTCACCGGGCATGACTTTTCCCATACAAAAGTTCACCGGGCATGACTTTCCCAGTACAAAAGATCACCGGGCATGACTTTCCCAATACAAAAGTTGACCGGGCATGACTTTCCCAATACAAAAGTTCACCGGGCATGACTTTCCCAATACAAAAGTTCACCGGGCATGACTTTCCCAGTACAAAAGATCACCGGGCATGACTTTTCCAATACAAAAGTTGACCGGGCATGACTTTCCCAATACAATAGTTCACCGGGCATGACTTTCCCAATACAAAAGTTGACCGGGCATGACTTTCCCAATACATAAGTTCACCGGGCATGACTTTCCCAATACAAAAGTTCACCGGGCATGACTTTCCCAATACAAAAGATCACCGGGCATGACATTCCCAATACAAAAGTTCACCGGGCATGACTTTCCCAGTACAAAAGATCACCGGGCATGACTTTCCCAATACAAAAGTTCACCGGGCATGACTTTTCCCATACAAAAGTTCACCGGGCATGACTTTCCCAGTACAAAAGATCACCGGGCATGACTTTCCCAATACAAAAGTTGACCGGGCATGACTTTCCCAATACAAAAGTTCACCGGGCATGACTTTCCCAATACAAAAGTTCACCGGGCATGACTTTCCCAGTACAAAAGTTCACCGGGCATGACTTTCCCAGTACAAAAGATCACCGGGCATGACTTTCCCAGTACAAAAGATCACCGGGCATGACTTTCCCAATACAAAAGTTCACCGGGCATGACTTTCCCAATACATAAGTTCACCGGGCATGACTTTCCCAATACAAAAGTTCACCGGGCATGACTTTCCCAATACAAAAGATCACCGGGCATGACATTCCCAATACAAAAGTTCACCGGGCATGACTTTTCCCATACAAAAGTTCACCGGGCATGACTTTCCCAATACAAAAGTTCACCGGGCATGACTTTCAAAGTACAAATGTTCACCGGGCATGACTTTCCCAATACAAAAGTTCACCGGGCATGACTTTCCCAATACAAAAGTTCACCGGGCATGACCTTCCCAGTACAAAAGTTCACCGGGCATGCCTTTCCCAGTACAAAAGATCACCGGGCATGACTTTTCCAATACAAAAGTTCACCGGGCATGACTTTTCCCATACAAAAGTTGACCGGGCATGACTTTCCCAATACAAAAGTTCATCGGGCATGACTTTTCCCATACAAAAGTTCACCGGGCATGACTTTCCCAGTACGAAAGATCACCGGGCATGACTTTCCCAATACAAAAGTTCATCGGGCATGACTTTTCCCATACAAAAGTTCACCGGGCATGACTTTCCCAGTACGAAAGATCACCGGGCATGACTTTCCCAATACAAAAGTTGACCGGGCATGACTTTCCCAATACAAAAGTTCACCTGGCATGACTTTCCCAATACAAAAGTTCACCGGGCATGACTTTTCCCATACAAAAGTTGACCGGGCATGACTTTCCCAATACAAAAGTTCATCGGGCATGACTTTTCCCATACAAAAGTTCACCGGGCATGACTTTCCCAGTACGAAAGATCACCGGGCATGACTTTCCCAATACAAAAGTTGACCGGGCATGACTTTCCGAATACAAAAGTTGACCGGGCATGGCTTTCCCAATACAAAAGTTCACCGGGCATGACTTTTCCCATACAAAAGTTGACCGGGCATGACTTTCCCAATACAAAAGTTCATCGGGCATGACTTTTCCCATACAAAAGTTCATCGGGCATGACTTTTCCCATACAAAAGTTCACCGGGCATGACTTTCCCAGTACGAAAGATCACCGGGCATGACTTTCCCAATACAAAAGTTGACCGGGCATGACTTTCCCAATACAAAAGTTCACCGGGCATGACTTTCCCAATACAAAAGTTCACCGGGCATGACTTTTCCCATACAAAAGTTCACCGGGCATGACTTTCCCAGTACAAAAGATCACCGGGCATGACTTTCCCAATACAAAAGTTGACCGGGCATGACTTTCCCAATACAAAAGTTCACCGGGCATGACTTTCCCAATACAAAAGTTCACCGGGCATGACTTTCCCAGTACAAAAGATCACCGGGCATGACTTTTCCCATACAAAAGTTGACCGGGCATGACTTTCCCAATACAAAAGTTCATCGGGCATGACTTTTCCCATACAAAAGTTCATCGGGCATGACTTTTCCCATACAAAAGTTCACCGGGCATGACTTTCCCAGTACGAAAGATCACCGGGCATGACTTTCCCAATACAAAAGTTGACCGGGCATGACTTTCCCAATACAAAAGTTCACCGGGCATGACTTTCCCAATACAAAAGTTCACCGGGCATGACTTTTCCCATACAAAAGTTCACCGGGCATGACTTTCCCAGTACAAAAGATCACCGGGCATGACTTTCCCAATACAAAAGTTGACCGGGCATGACTTTCCCAATACAAAAGTTCACCGGGCATGACTTTCCCAATACAAAAGTTCACCGGGCATGACTTTCCCAGTACAAAAGATCACCGGGCATGACTTTTCCAATACAAAAGTTGACCGGGCATGACTTTCCCAATACAAAAGTTCACCGGGCATGACTTTCCCAATACAAAAGTTCACCGGGCATGACTTTCCCAATACAAAAGTTCACCGGGCATGACTTTCCCAGTACAAAAGTTCACCGGGCATGACTTTCCCAGTACAAAAGTTGACCGGGCATGACTTTCCCAATACAAAAGTTGACCGGGCATGACTTTCCCAATACAAAAGTTGACCGGGGCATGACTTTCCCAGTACAAAAGTTCACCGGGCATGACTTTCCCAATACAAAAGTTCATCGGGCATGACTTTCCCAATACAAAAGTTCACCGGGCATGACTTTCCCAATACAAAAGTTCACCGGGCATGACTTTTCCCATACAAAAGTTCACCGGGCATGACTTTCCCAATACAAAAGTTCACCGGGCATGACTTTCCGAATACAAAAGTTGACCGGGCATGGCTTTCCCAATACAAAAGTTCACCGGGCATGACTTTTCCCATACAAAAGTTGACCGGGCATGACTTTCCCAATACAAAAGTTCATCGGGCATGACTTTTCCCATACAAAAGTTCACCGGGCATGACTTTCCCAGTACGAAAGATCACCGGGCATGACTTTCCCAATACAAAAGTTGACCGGGCATGACTTTCCCAATACAAAAGTTCACCGGGCATGACTTTCCCAGTACAAAAGTTCACCGGGCATGACTTTCCCAGTACAAAAGATCACCGGGCATGACTTTCCCAAAACAAAAGTTGACCGGGCATGACTTTCCCAATACAAAAGTTCACCGGGCATGACTTTTCCCATACAAAAGTTGACCGGGCATGACTTTCCCAATACAAAAGTTGACCGGGCATGACTTTCCCAATACAAAAGTTCACCGGGCATGACTTTCCCAGTACAAAAGATCACCGGGCATGACTTTCCCAATACAAAAGTTCACCGGGCATGACTTTCCCAGTACAAAAGTTCACCGGGCATGCCTTTCCCAATACAAAAGTTCACCGGGCATGACTTTCCCAATACAAAAGTTCACCGGGCATGACTTTCCCAATACAAAAGTTCTCCGGGCATGACTTTCCCAATACAAAAGTTCACCGGGCATGACTTTCCCAGTACAAAAGTTCACCGGGCATGCCTTTCCCAGTACAAAAGATCACCGGGCATGACTTTCCCAGTGCAAAAGATCACCGGGCATGACTTTCCCAATACAAAAGTTCACCGGGCATGACTTTCCCAGTACAAAAGTTCACCGGGCATACCTTTCCCAGTACAAAAGATCACCGGGCATGACTTTTCCAATACAAAAGTTCACCGGGCATGACTTTCCCAATACAAAAGTTCACCGGGCATGACTTTCCCAATACAAAAGTTGACCGGGGCATGACTTTCCCAGTACAAAAGTTCACCGGGCATGACTTTTCCCATACAAAAGTTCACCGGGCATGACTTTCCCAATACAAAAGTTCACCGGGCATGACTTTCCGAATACAAAAGTTGACCGGGCATGGCTTTCCCAATACAAAAGTTCACCGGGCATGACTTTTCCCATACAAAAGTTGACCGGGCATGACTTTCCCAATACAAAAGTTCATCGGGCATGACTTTTCCCATACAAAAGTTCACCGGGCATGACTTTCCCAGTACGAAAGATCACCGGGCATGACTTTCCCAATACAAAAGTTGACCGGGCATGACTTTCCCAATACAAAAGTTCACCGGGCATGACTTTCCCAATACAAAAGTTCACCGGGCATGACTTTTCCCATACAAAAGTTCACCGGGCATGACTTCCAGTACAAAAGATCACCGGGCAGGACTTTCCCAATACAAAAGTTGACCGGGCATGACTTTCCCAATACAAAAGTTCACCGGGCATGACTTTCCCAATACAAAAGTTCACCGGGCATGACTTTCCCAGTACAAAAGATCACCGGGCATGACTTTTCCAATACAAAAGTTCACCGGGCATGACTTTCCCAATACAAAAGTTCACCGGGCATGACTTTCCCAATACAAAAGTTCACCGGGCATGACTTTCCCAATACAAAAGTTCACCGGGCATGACTTTCCCAGTACGAAAGATCACCGGGCATGACTTTCCCAATACAAAAGTTGACCGGGCATGACTTTTCCCATACAAAAGTTGACCGGGCATGACTTTCCCAATACAAAAGTTCACCGGGCATGACTTTTCCCATACAAAAGTTCACCGGGCATGACTTTCCCAGTACAAAAGATCACCGGGCATGACTTTCCCAATACAAAAGTTGACCGGGCATGACTTTCCCAATACAAAAGTTCACCGGGCATGACTTTCCCAATACAAAAGTTCACCGGGCATGACTTTCCCAGTACAAAAGATCACCGGGCATGACTTTTCCAATACAAAAGTTGACCGGGCATGACTTTCCCAATACAAAAGTTCACCGGGCATGACTTTCCCAATACAAAAGTTCACCGGGCATGACTTTCCCAATACAAAAGTTCACCGGGCATGACTTTCCCAGTACAAAAGTTCACCGGGCATGACTTTCCCAGTACAAAAGTTGACCGGGCATGACTTTCCCAATACAAAAGTTCACCGGGCATGACTTTCCCAATACAAAAGTTGACCGGGGCATGACTTTCCCAGTACAAAAGTTCACCGGGCATGACTTTCCCAATACAAAAGTTCATCGGGCATGACTTTCCCAATACAAAAGTTCACCGGGCATGACTTTCCCAATACAAAAGTTCACCGGGCATGACTTTTCCCATACAAAAGTTCACCGGGCATGACTTTCCCAATACAAAAGTTCACCGGGCATGACTTTCCGAATACAAAAGTTGACCGGGCATGGCTTTCCCAATACAAAAGTTCACCGGGCATGACTTTTCCCATACAAAAGTTGACCGGGCATGACTTTCCCAATACAAAAGTTCATCGGGCATGACTTTTCCCATACAAAAGTTCACCGGCCATGACTTTCCCAGTACGAAAGATCACCGGGCATGACTTTCCCAATACAAAAGTTGACCGGGCATGACTTTCCCAATACAAAAGTTCACCGGGCATGACTTTCCCAATACAAAAAGATCACCGGGCATGACTTTCCCAGTACAAAAGATCACCGGGCATGACTTTCCCAATACAAAAGTTCACCGGGCATGACTTTCCCAGTACAAAAGTTCACCGGGCATGCCTTTCCCAGTACAAAAGATCACCGGGCATGACTTTTCCAATACAAAAGTTCACCGGGCATGACTTTTCCCATACAAAAGTTGACCGGGCATGACTTTCCCAATAGAAAAGTTCATCGGGCATGTCTTTTCCCATACAAAAGTTCACCGGGCATGACTTTCCCAGTACGAAAGATCACCGGGCATGACTTTCCCAATACAAAAGTTCATCGGGCATGACTTTTCCCATACAAAAGTTCACCGGGCATGACTTTCCCAGTACGAAAGATCACCGGGCATGACTTTCCCAATACAAAAGTTGACCGGGCATGACTTTCCCAATACAAAAGTTCACCGGGCATGACTTTCCCAATACAAAAGTTCACCGGGCATGACTTTTCCCATACAAAAGTTGACCGGGCATGACTTTCCCAATACAAAAGTTCATCGGGCATGACTTTTCCCATACAAAAGTTCACCGGGCATGACTTTCCCAGTACGAAAGATCACCGGGCATGACTTTCCCAATACAAAAGTTGACCGGGCATGACTTTCCGAATACAAAAGTTGACCGGGCATGGCTTTCCCAATACAAAAGTTCACCGGGCATGACTTTTCCCATACAAAAGTTGACCGGGCATGACTTTCCCAATACAAAAGTTCATCGGGCATGACTTTTCCCATACAAAAGTTCACCGGGCATGACTTTCCCAGTACGAAAGATCACCGGGCATGACTTTCCCAATACAAAAGTTGACCGGGCATGACTTTCCCAATACAAAAGTTCACCGGGCATGACTTTCCCAATACAAAAGTCCACCGGGCATGACTTTTCCCATACAAAAGTTCACCGGGCATGACTTTCCCAGTACAAAAGATCACCGGGCATGACTTTCCCAATACAAAAGTTGACCGGGCATGTCTTTCCCAATACAAAAGTTCACCGGGCATGACTTTCCCAATACAAAAGTTCACCGGGCATGACTTTTCCCATACAAAAGTTCACCGGGCATGACTTTCCCAATACAAAAGTTCACCGGGGCATGACTTTCCGAATACAAAAGTTGACCGGGCATGGCTTTCCCAATACAAAAGTTCACCGGGCATGACTTTTCCCATACAAAAGTTGACCGGGCATGACTTTCCCAATACAAAAGTTCATCGGGCATGACTTTTCCCATACAAAAGTTCACCGGGCGTGACTTTCCCAGTACGAAAGATCACCGGGCATGACTTTCCCAATACAAAAGTTCACCGGGCATGACTTTCCCAATACAAAAGTTCACCGGGCATGACTTTCCCAATACAAAAGTTCACCGGGCATGACTTTCCCAATACAAAAGTTCACCGGGCATGACTTTCCCAGTACAAAAGTTCACCGGGCATGACTTTCCCAGTACAAAAGATCACCGGGCATGACTTTCCCAATACAAAAGTTGACCGGGCATGACTTTCCCAATACAAAAGTTCACCGGGCATGACTTTTCCCATACAAAAGTTGACCGGGCATGACTTTCCCAATACAAAAGTTGGCCGGGCATGACTTTCCCAATACAAAAGTTCACCGGGCATGACTTTCCCAGTACAAAAGATCACCGGGCATGACTTTCCCAATACAAAAGTTCACCGGGCATGACTTTCCCAGTACAAAAGTTCACCGGGCATGCCTTTCCCAATACAAAAGTTCACCGGGCATGACTTTCCCAATACAAAAGTTCACCGGGCATGACTTTCCCAATACAAAAGTTCTCCGGGCATGACTTTCCCAATACAAAAGTTCACCGGGCATGACTTTCCCAGTACAAAAGTTCACCGGGCATGCCTTTCCCAGTACAAAAGATCACCGGGCATGACTTTCCCAGTACAAAAGATCACCGGGCATGACTTTCCCAATACAAAAGTTCACCGGGCATGACTTTCCCAGTACAAAAGTTCCCCGGGCATGCCTTTCCCAGTACAAAAGATCACCGGGCATGACTTTTCCAATACAAAAGTTCACCGGGCATGACTTTCCCAATACAAAAGTTCACCGGGCATGACTTTCCCAATACAAAAGTTCACCGGGCATGACTTTCCCAGTACAAAAGTTCACCGGGCATGACTTTCCCAGTACAAAAGTTCACCGGGCATGACTTTCCCAATACAAAAGTTCACCGGGCATGACTTTCCCAATACAAAAGTTGACCGGGCATGACTTCCCCAATACAAAAGTTCACCGGGCATGACTTTCCCAATACAAAAGTTCTCCGGGCATGACTTTCCCAATACAAAAGTTCACCGGGCATGACTTTCCCAGTACAAAAGTTCACCGGGCATGCCTTTCCCAGTACAAAAGATCACCGGGCATGACTTTCCCAGTACAAAAGATCACCGGGCATGACTTTCCCAATACAAAAGTTCACCGGGCATGACTTTCCCAGTACAAAAGTTCACCGGGCATGCCTTTCCCAGTACAAAAGATCACCGGGCATGACTTTCCCAATACAAAAGTTCACCGGGCATGACTTTCCCAATACAAAAGTTCACCGGGCATGACTTTCCCAATACAAAAGTTCACCGGGCATGACTTTTCCAGTACAAAAGATCACCGGGCATGACTTTCCCAATACAAAAGTTGAGCGGGCATGACTTTCCCAGTACAAATGTTCACCGGGCATGACTTCCCCAATACAAAAGTTCACCGGGCATGCCTTTCCCAGTACAAAAGATCACCGGGCATGACTTTCCCAATACAAGAGTTCACCGGGCATGACTTTCCCAATACAAAAGTTCACCGGGCATGACTTTCCCAGTACAAAAGTTCACCGGGCATGACTTTCCCAATACAAAAGTTCACCGGGCATGACTTTCCCAATACAAAAGTTCACCGGGCATGACTTTCCCAATACAAAAGTTCACCGGACATGACTTTCCCAATAAAAAAGTTCACCGGGCATGACTTTCCCAATACAAAAGTTCACCGGGCATGACTTTCTCAATACAAAAGTTGACCGGGCATGACTTTCCCAATACAAAAGTTGACCGGGCATGACTTTCCCAATACAAAAGTTCACCGGGCATGACTTTCCCAATACAAAAGTTGACCGGGGCATGACTTTCCCAGTACAAAAGTTCACCGGGCATGACTTTCCCAATACAAAAGTTCATCGGGCATGACTTTCCCAATACAAAAGTTCACCGGGCATGACTTTCCCAATACAAAAGTTCACCGGGCTTGACTTTTCCCATACAAAAGTTCACCGGGCATGACTTTCCCAATACAAAAGTTCACCGGGCATGACTTTCCGAATACAAAAGTTGACCGGGCATGGCTTTCCCAATACAAAAGTTCACCGGGCATGACTTTTCCCATACAAAAGTTGACCGGGCATGACTTTCCCAGTACGAAAGATCACCGGGCATGACTTTCCCAATACAAAAGTTGACCGGGCATGACTTTCCCAATACAAAAGTTCACCGGGCATGACTTTCCCAATACAAAAGTTCACCGGGCATGACTTTTCCCATACAAAAGTTCACCGGGCATGACTTTCCCAGTACAAAAGATCACCGGGCATGACTTCCCAATACAAAAGTTGACCGGGCATGACTTTCCCAATACAAAAGTTCACCGGGCATGACTTTCCCAATACAAAAGTTCACCGGGCATGACTTTCCCAGTACAAAAGATCACCGGGCATGACTTTTCCAATAGAAAAGTTGACCGGGCATGACTTTCCCAATACAAAAGTTCACCGGGCATGACTTTCCCAATACAAAAGTTCACCGGGCATGACTTTCCCAATACAAAAGTTCACCGGGCATGACTTTCCCAGTACAAAAGTTCACCGGGCATGACTATCCCAGTACAAAAGATCACCGGGCATGACTTTCCCAGTACAAAAGATCACCGGGCATGACTTTCCCAATACAAAAGTTCACCGGGCATGACTTTCCCAATACATAAGTTCACCGGGCATGACTTTCCCAATACAAAAGTTCACCGGGCATGACTTTCCCAATACAAAAGATCACCGGGCATGACATTCCCAATACAAAAGTTCACCGGGCATGACTTTTCCCATACAAAAGTTCACCGGGCATGACTTTTCCCATACAAAATTTCACCGGGCATGACTTTTCCCATACAAAAGTTCACCGGGCATGACTTTCCCAGTACAAAAGATCACCGGGCATGACTTTTTCCATACAAAAGTTGACCGGGCATGACTTTCCCAATACAAAAGTTCACCGGGCATGACTTTTCCCATACAAAAGTTGACCGGGCATGACTTCCCCAATACAAAAGTTGACCGGGCATGACTTTCCCAATACAAAAGTTCACCGGGCATGACTTTTTCCATACAAAAGTTCACCGGGCATGACTTTTCCCATACAAAGGTTCACCGGGCATGACTTTCCCAATACAAAAGTTGACCGGGCATGACTTTCCCAATACAAAAGTTCACCGGGCATGACTTTTCCCATACAAAAGTTCACCGGGCATGACTTTTCCCATACAAATGTTCACCGGGCATGACTTTCCCAATACAAAAGTTCACCGGGCATGACTTTTCCCATACAAAAGTTCACCGGGCATGACTTTCCCAATACAAAAGTTCACCGGGCATGACTTTCCCAATACAAAAGTTCACCGGGCATGACTTTCCCAATACAAAAGTTCACCGGGCATGACTTTTCCCATACAAAAGTTGACCGGGCATGACTTTCCCAATACAAAAGTTGACCGGGCATGACTTTCCCAATACAAAAGTTCACCGGGCATGACTTTCCCAGTACAAAAGATCACCGGGCATGACTTTCCCAATACAAAAGTTGACCGGGCATGACTTTCCCAATACAAAAGTTCACCGGGCATGACTTTCCCAATACAAAAGTTCACCGGGCATGACTTTTCCCATACAAAAGTTCACCGGGCATGACTTTCCCAGTACAAAAGATCACCGGGCATGACTTTCCCAATACAAAAGTTGACCGGGCATGACTTTCCCAATACAAAAGTTCACCGGGCATGACTTTCCCAATACAAAAGTTCACCGGGCATGACTTTCCCAGTACAAAAGATCACCGGGCATGACTTTCCCAATACAAAAGTTGACCAGGCATGACTTTCAAAGTACAAATGTTCACCGGGCATGACTTTCCCAATACAAAAGTTCACCGGGCATGACTTTCCCAATACAAAAGTTCACCGGGCATGACTTTCCCAGTACAAAAGTTCACCGGGCATGACTTTCCCAATACAAAAGTTCACCGGGCATGACTTTCCCAATACAAAAGTTCACCGGGCATGACTTTCCCAATACAAAAGTTCACCGGGCATGACTTTCCCAATACAAAAGTTCACCGGGCATGACTTTCCCAATACAAAAGTTCACCGGGCATGACTTTTCCCATACAAAAGTTGACCGGGCATGACTTCCCCAATACAAAAGTTGACCGGGCATGACTTTCCCAATACAAAAGTTCACCGGGCATGACTTTTTCCATACAAAAGTTCACCGGGCATGACTTTTCCCATACAAAGGTTCACCGGGCATGACTTTCCCAATACAAAAGTTGACCGGGCATGACTTTCCCAATACAAAAGTTCACCGGGCATGACTTTTCCCATACAAAAGTTCACCGGGCATGACTTTTCCCATACAAATGTTCACCGGGCATGACTTTCCCAATACAAAAGTTCACCGGGCATGACTTTTCCCATACAAAAGTTCACCGGGCATGACTTTCCCAATACAAAAGTTCACCGGGCATGACTTTCCCAATACAAAAGTTGACCGGGCATGACTTTCCCAATACAAAAGTTCACCGGGCATGACTTTTCCCATACAAAAGTTGACCGGGCATGACTTTCCCAATACAAAAGTTGACCGGGCATGACTTTCCCAATACAAAAGTTCACCGGGCATGACTTTCCCAGTACAAAAGATCACCGGGCATGACTTTCCCAATACAAAAGTTGACCGGGCATGACTTTCCCAATACAAAAGTTCACCGGGCATGACTTTCCCAATACAAAAGTTCACCGGGCATGACTTTTCCCATACAAAAGTTCACCGGGCATGACTTTCCCAGTACAAAAGATCACCGGGCATGACTTTCCCAATACAAAAGTTGACCGGGCATGACTTTCCCAATACAAAAGTTCACCGGGCATGACTTTCCCAATACAAAAGTTCACCGGGCATGACTTTCCCAGTACAAAAGATCACCGGGCATGACTTTCCCAATACAAAAGTTGACCAGGCATGACTTTCAAAGTACAAATGTTCACCGGGCATGACTTTCCCAATACAAAAGTTCACCGGGCATGACTTTCCCAATACAAAAGTTCACCGGGCATGACTTTCCCAGTACAAAAGTTCACCGGGCATGACTTTCCCAATACAAAAGTTCACCGGGCATGACTTTCCCAACACAAAAGTTCACCGGGCATGACTTTCCCAATACAAAAGTTCACCGGGCATGACTTTCCCAATACAAAAGTTCACCGGGCATGACTTTCCCAATACAAAAGTTCACCGGGCATGACTTTCCCAATACAATAGTTGACCGGGCATGACTTTCCCAGTACAAAAGTTCACCGGGCATGACTTTCTCAATACAAAAGTTGACCGGGCATGACTTTCCCAATACAAAAGTTGACCGGGCATGACTTTCCCAATACAAAAGTTCACCGGGCATGACTTTCCCAATACAAAAGTTGACCGGGCATGACTTTCCCAGTACAAAAGTTCACCGGGCATGACTTTCCCAATACACAAGTTCACCGGGCATGACTTTCCCAATACAAAAGTTCACCGGGCATGACATTCACAATACAAAAGTTCACCGGGCATGACTTTCCCAGTACAAAAGATCACCGGGCATGACTTTTCCCATACAAAAGTTCACCGGGCATGACTTTCCTAATACAAAAGTTCACCGGGCATGACTTTCCCAATACAAAAGTTCACCGGGCATGACTTTCCCAATACAAAAGTTCAACGGGCATGACTTTCCCAATACAAAAGTTCACCGGGCATGACTTTTCCCATACAAAGGTTCACCGGGCATGACTTTCCCAATACAAAAGTTGACCGGGCATGACTTTCCCAATACAAAAGTTCACCGGGCATGACTTTTCCCATACAAAAGTTCACCGGGCATGACTTTCCCAGTACAAAAGATCACCGGGCATGACTTTCCCAATACAAAAGTTGACCGGGCATGACTTTCCCAGTACAAAAGTTCACCGGGCATGACTTTCCCAATACAAAAGTTCACCGGGCATGACTTTCCCAATACAAAAGTTGACCGGGCATGACTTTCCCAATACAAAAGTTCACCGGGCATGACTTTTCCCATACAAAAGTTGACCGGGCATGACTTTCCCAATACAAAAGTTGACCGGGCATGACTTTCCCAATACAAAAGTTCACCGGGCATGACTTTCCCAGTACAAAAGATCACCGGGCATGACTTTCCCAATACAAAAGTTGACCGGGCATGACTTTCCCAATACAAAAGTTCACCGGGCATGACTTTCCCAATACAAAAGTTCACCGGGCATGACTTTTCCCATACAAAAATTCACCGGGCATGACTTTCCCAGTACAAAAGATCACCGGGCATGACTTTCCCAATACAAAAGTTGACCGGGCATGACTTTCCCAATACAAAAGTTCACCGGGCATGACTTTCCCAATACAAAAGTTCACCGGGCATGACTTTCCCAGTACAAAAGATCACCGGGCATGACTTTCCCAATACAAAAGTTTGCCGGGCATGACTTTCAAAGTACAAATGTTCACCGGGCATGACTTTCCCAATACAAAAGTTCACCGGGCATGACTTTCCCAATACAAAAGTTCACCGGGCATGACTTTCCCAGTACAAAAGTTCACCGGGCATGACTTTCCCAATACAAAAGTTCACCGGGCATGACTTTCCCAATACAAAAGTTCACCGGGCATGACTTTCCCAATACAAAAGTTCACCGGGCATGACTTTCCCAATACAAAAGTTCACCGGGCATGACTTTCCCAATACAAAAGTTCACCGGGCATGACTTTCCCAATACAATAGTTGACCGGGCATGACTTTCCCAGTACAAAAGTTCACCGGGCATGACTTTCTCAATACAAAAGTTGACCGGGCATGACTTTCCCAATACAAAAGTTGACCGGGCATGACTTTCCCAATACAAAAGTTCACCGGGCATGACTTTCCCAATACAAAAGTTGACCGGGCATGACTTTCCCAGTACAAAAGTTCACCGGGCATGACTTTCCCAATACAAAAGTTCACCGGGCATGACTTTCCCAATACAAAAGTTCACCGGGCATGACATTCACAATACAAAAGTTCACCGGGCATGACTTTCCCATACAAAAGTTCACCGGGCATGACTTTCCTAATACAAAAGTTCACCGGGCATGACTTTCCCAATACAAAAGTTCACCGGGCATGACTTTCCCAATACAAAAGTTCACCGGGCATGACTTTCCCAATACAAAAGTTCACAGGGCATGACTTTCCCAGTACAAAAGTTCACCGGGCATGACTTTCCCAATACAAAAGTTCACCGGGCATGACTTTCCCATACAAAAGTTCACCGGGCATGACTTTCCCAGTACAAAAGTTCACCGGGCATGACTTTCCCATACAAAAGTTCACCGGGCATGACTTTCCCAATACAAAAGTTCACCGGGCATGACTTTCCCAATACAAAAGTTCACCGGGCATGTCTTTCCCAATACAAAAGTTCACCGGGCATGACTTTCCCAATACAAAAGTTCACCGGGCATGACTTTCCCAATACAAAAGTTCACCGGGCATGACTTTACCAGTACAAAAGTTCACCTGGCATGACTTTCCCAATACAAAAGTTCACCGGGCATGACTTTCCCAATACAAAAGTTCACCGGGCATGACTTTCCCAATACAAAAGTTGACCGGGCATGACTTTCCCAATACAAAAGTTGACCGGGCATGACTTTCCCAATACAAAAGTTCACCGGGCATGACTTTCCCAATACAAAAGTTCACCGGGCATGACTTTCCCAATACAAAAGTTCACCGGGCATGACTTTCCCAGTACAAAAGTTCAGCGGGCATGACTTTCCCAGTACAAAAGATCACCGGGCATGACTTTCCCAATACAAAAGTTGACCGGGCATGACTTTCCCAGTACAAAAGTTCACCGGGCATGACTTTCCCAGTACAAAAGTTCACCGGGCATGACTTTCCCAATACAAAAGTTCACCGGCATGACTTTTCCCATACAAAAGTTCACCGGGCATGACCTTCCCAATACAAAAGTTCACCGGGCATGACTTTCCCAATACAAAAGTTCACCGGGCATGACTTTTCCCATACAAAATTTCACCGGGCATGACTTTCCCAATACAAAAGTTCACCGGGCATGACTTTCCCAGTACAAAAGTTCACCGGGCATGACTTTCCCAATACAAAAGTTCACCGGGCATGACTTTCCCATACAAAAGTTCACCGGGCATGACTTTCCCAATACAAAAGTTCACCGGGCATGACTTTCCCATACAAAAGTTCACCGGGCATGACTTTCCCAATACAAAAGTTCACCGGGCATGACTTTCCCATACAAAAGTTCACCGGGCATGACTTTTCCCATACAAAAGTTCACCGGGCATGACTTTCCCAATACAAAAGTTCACCGGGCATGACTTTCCCAGTACAAAAGTTCACCGGGCATGACTTTTCCAATACAAAAGTTCACCGGGCATGACTTTCCCAATACAAAAGTTCACCGGGCATGACTTTCCCAATACAAAAGTTCACCGGGCATGACTTTCCCAATACAAAAGTTCACCGGGCATGACTTTCCCAGTACAAAAGTTCACCGGGCATGACTTTCCCAATACAAAAGTTGACCGGGCATGACTTTCCCAGTACAAAAGATCACCGGGCATGACTTTTCCCATACAAAAGTTCACCGGGCATGACTTTCCCAATACAAAAGTTCACCGGGCATGACTTTCCCAGTACAAAAGTTCACCGGGCATGACTTTCCCATACAAAAGTTCACCGGGCATGACTTTCCCAATACAAAAGTTCACCGGGCATGACTTTCCCAATACAAAAGTTCACCGGGCATGACTTTCCCAATACAAAAGTTCACCGGGCATGACTTTCCCAATACAAAAGTTCACCGGGCATGACTTTCCCAATACAAAAGTTCACCGGGCATGACTTTCCCAGTACAAAAGTTCACCGGGCATGACTTTCCCAATACAAAAGTTCACCGGGCATGACTTTCCCAATACAAAAGTTCACCGGGCATGACTTCCCCAATACAAAAGTTCACCGGGCATGACTTTCCCAATACAAAAGTTCACCGGGCATGACTTTCCCAATACAAAAGTTGACCGGGCATGACTTTCCCAATACAAAAGTTCACCGGGCATGACTTTCCCAATACAAAAGTTCACCGGGCATGACATTCCCAATACAAAAGTTCACCGGGCATGACTTTTCCCATACAAAAGTTGACCGGGCATGACTTTCCCAATACAAAAGTTCACCGGGCATGACTTTCCCAATACAAAAGTTGACCGGGCATGACTTTCCCAATACAAAAGTTCACCGGGCATGACTTTTCCAATACAAAAGTTCACCGGGCATGACTTTCCCAATACAAAAGTTCACCGGGCATGACTTTTCCCATACAAAAGTTCACCGGGCATGACTTTCCCAATACAAAAGTTCACCGGGCATGACTTTCCCAGTACAAAAGTGCACCGGGCATGTCTTTCCCAATACAAAAGTTCACCGGGCATGACTTTCCCAATACAAAAGTTCACCGGGCATGACTTTCCCAGTACAAAAGATCACCGGGCATGGCTTTCCCAATACAAAAGATCACCGGGCATGACTTTCCCAATACAAAAGTTGACCGGGCATGACTTTCCCAGTACAAAAGATCACCGGGCATGACTTTTCCCATACAAAAGTTCACCGGGCATGACTTTCCCAGTACAAAAGATCACCGGGCATGACTTTCCCAATACAAAAGTTCACCGGGCATGACTTTCCCAATACAAAAGTTCACCGGGCATGACTTTCCCAGTACAAAAGTTCACCGGGCATGACTTTCCCAATACAAAAGTTCACCGGGCATGACTTTTCCAATACAAAAGTTCACAGGGCATGACTTTCCCAGTACAAAAGTTCACTGGGCATGACTTTCCCAATACAAAAGTTCACCGGGCATGACTTTCCCAATACACAAGTTCACCGGGCATGACTTTCCCAGTACAAAAGTACACCGGGCATGACTTTCCCAATACAAAAGTTCACCGGGCATGACTTTCCCAGTACAAAAGTTCACCGGGCATGACTTTCCCAATACAAAAGTTCACCGAGCATGACTTTCCCAGTACAAAAGATCACCGGGCATGACTTTCCCAATACAAAAGTTCACCGGGCATGACTTTTCCCATACAAAAGTTCACCGGGCATGACTTTCCCAATACAAAAGTTCACCGGGCATGACTTTCCCAGTACAAAAGTTCACCGGGCATGACTTTCCCAATACAAAAGTTCACCGGGCATGACTTTCCCATACAAAAGTTCACCGGGCATGACTTTTCCCATACAAAAGTTCACCGGGCATGACTTTCCCAATACAAAAGTTCACCGGGCATGACTTTCCCAGTACAAAAAATCACCGGGCATGACTTTCCCAATACAAAAGTTCACCGGGCATGACTTTTCCCATACAAAAGTTCACCGGGCATGACTTTCCCAATACAAAAGTTCACCGGGCATGACTTTCCCAGTACAAAAGTTCACCGGGCATGACTTTCCCAATAAAAAAGTTCACCGTGCATGACTTTCCCAATACAAAAGTTCACCGGGCATGACTTTCCCAGTACAAAAGATCACCGGGCATGACTTTCCCATACAAAAGTTCACCGGGCATGACTTTCCCAATACAAAAGTTCACCGGGCATGACTTTCCCAGTACAAAAGTTCACCGGGCATGACTTTCCCATACAAAAGTTCACCGGGCATGACTTTCCCAATACAAAAGTTCACCGGGCATGACTTTCCCAATACAAAAGTTCACCGGGCATGACTTTCCCAGTACAAAAGTTCACCGGGCATGACTTTCCCAGTACAAAAAATCACCGGGCATGACTTTCCCAGTACAAAAGTTCACCGGGCATGACTTTTCCCATACAAAAGTTCACCGGGCATGACTTTCCCAATACAAAAAATCACCGGGCATGACTTTCCCAATACAAAAGTTCACCGGGCATGACTTTTCCCATACAAAAGTTCACCGGGCATGACTTTTCCCATACAAAAGTTCACCGGGCATGACTTTCCCAGTACAAAAGATCACCGGGCATGACTTTCCCAATACAAAAGTTCACCGGGCATGACTTTTCCCATACAAAAGTTCACCGGGCATGACTTTCCCAATACAAAAGTTCACCGGGCATGACTTTTCCCATACAAAAGTTCACCGGGCATGACTTTCCCAGTACAAAAGTTCACCGGGCATGACTTTCCCAATACAAAAGTTCACCGAGCATGACTTTCCCAGTACAAAAGATCACCGGGCATGACTTTCCCAATACAAAAGTTTACCGGGCATGACTTTTCCCATACAAATGTTCACCGGGCATGACTTTCTCAGTACAAAAAATCACCGGGCATGACTTTCCCAATACAAAAGTTGACCGGGCATGACTTTCCCATACAAAAGTTCACCGGGCATGACTTTCCCAATACAAAAGTTCACCGGGCATGACTTTCCCAGTACAAAAGTTCACCGGGCATGACTTTCCCAATACAAAAGTTCACCGGGCATGACTTTCCCATACAAAAGTTCACCGGGCATGACTTTTCCCATACAAAAGTTCACCGGGCATGACTTTCCCAATACAAAAGTTCACCGGGCATGACTTTCCCAGTACAAAAAATCACCGGGCATGACTTTCCCAATACAAAAGTTCACCGGGCATGACTTTTCCCATACAAAAGTTCACCAGGCATGACTTTCCCAATACAAAAGTTCACCGGGCATGACTTTCCCAGTACAAAAGTTCACCGGGCATGACTTTCCCAATAAAAAAGTTCACCGTGCATGACTTTCCCAATACAAAAGTTCACCGGGCATGACTTTCCCAGTACAAAAGTTCACCGGGCATGACTTTCCCATACAAAAGTTCACCGGGCATGACTTTCCCAATACAAAAGTTCACCGGGCATGACTTTCCCAGTACAAAAGTTCACCGGGCATGACTTTCCCATACAAAAGTTCACCGGGCATGACTTTCCCAATACAAAAGTTCACCGGGCATGACTTTCCCAATACAAAAGTTCACCGGGCATGACTTTCCCAGTACAAAAAATCACCGGGCATGACTTTCCCAATACAAAAGTTCACCGGGCATGACTTTTCCCATACAAAAGTTCACCGGGCATGACTTTCCCAATACAAAAAATCACCGGGCATGACTTTCCCAATACAAAAGTTCACCGGGCATGACTTTTCCCATACAAAAGTTCACCGGGCATGACTTTTCCCATACAAAAGTTCACCGGGCATGACTTTCCCAGTACAAAAGATCACCGGGCATGACTTTCCCAATACAAAAGTTCACCGGGCATGACTTTTCCCATACAAAAGTTCACCGGGCATGACTTTCCCAATACAAAAGTTCACCGGGCATGACTTTTCCCATACAAAAGTTCACCGGGCATGACTTTCCCAATACAAAAGTTCACCGGGCATGACTTTCCCAATACAAAAGTTGACCGGGCATGACTTTCCCAGTACAAAAGTTCACCGGGCATGACTTTCCCAGTACAAAAGTTCACCGGGCATGTCTTTCCCAATACAAAAGTTCACCGGGCATGACTTTCCCAATACAAAAGTTCACCGGGCATGACTTTCCCAGTACAAAAGATCACCGGGCATGACTTTCCCAATACAAAAGTTGACCGGGCATGACTTTCCCAATACAAAAGTTCACCGGGCATGACTTTTCCCATACAAATGTTCACCGGGCATGACTTTCTCAGTACAAAAAATCACCGGGCATGACTTTCCCAATACAAAAGTTGACCGGGCATGACTTTCCCAATACAAAAGTTCACCGGGCATGACTTTCCCAATACAAAAGTTCACCGGGCATGACTTTCCCAATACAAAAGTTGACCGGGCATGACTTTCCCAGTACAAAAGTTGACCGGGCATGACTTTCCCAATACAAAAGTTGACCGGGCATGACTTTCCCAATACAAAAGTTCACCGGGCATGACTTTCCCAATACAAAAGTTCACCGGGCATGACTTTCCCAATACAAAAGTTGACCGGGCATGACTTTCCCAGTACAAAAGTTCACCGGGCATGACTTTTCCCATACAAAAGTTGACCGGGCATGACTTTCCCAATACAAAAGTTCACCGGGCATGACTTTTCCCATACAAAAGTTCATCGGGCATGACTTTTCCCATACAAAAGTTCACCGGGCATGACTTTCCCAATACAAAAGTTGACCGGGCATGACTTTCCCAGTACAAAAGTTCACCGGGCATGACTTTTCCCATACAAAAGTTCACCGGGCATGACTTTCCCAATACAAAAGTTCACCGGGCATGACTTTCCCAGTACAAAAGTTCACCAAGCATGACTTTCCCAATACAAAAGTTGACCGGGCATGACTTTCCCAGTACAAAAGATCACCGGGCATGACTTTTCCAATACAAAAGTTCACCGGGCATGACTTTCCCAGTACAAAAGTTCACCGGGCATGACTTTCCCATACAAAAGTTCACCGGGCATGACTTTCCCAATACAAAAGTTCACCGGGCATGACTTTCCCAATACAAAAGTTCACCGGGCATGACTTTCCCAATACAAAAGTTCACCGGGCATGACTTTCCCAATACAAAAGTTCACCGGGCATGACTTTCCCAATACAAAAGTTCACCGGGCATGACTTTCCCAATACAAAAGTTCACCGGGCATGACTTTCCCAGTACAAAAGTTCACCGGGCATGACTTTCCCAATACAAAAGTTCACCGGGCATGACTTTCCCAATACAAAAGTTCACCGGGCATGACTTTCCCAGTACAAAAGTTCACCGGGC
Source organism: Musca autumnalis (assembly GCF_047663935.1). Lineage (NCBI taxonomy): Eukaryota > Metazoa > Arthropoda > Insecta > Diptera > Muscidae > Musca > Musca autumnalis. The sequence continues at coordinate 146,727,668 of NW_027412088.1, read as the reverse complement.
ATGACTTTTCCAATACAAAAGTTGACCGGGCATGACTTTCCCAGTACAAAAGTTCACCGGGCATGACTTTCCCAGTACAAAAGTTCACCGGGCATGACTTTTCCAATACAAAAGTTGACCGGGCATGACTTTCCCAGTACAAAAGTTCACCGGGCATGACTTTTCCCATACAAAGGTTCACCGGGCATGACTTTCCCAATACAAAAGTTCACCGGGCATGACTTTCCCAATACAAAAGTTGACCGGGCATGACTTTCCCAGTACAAAAGATCACCGGGCATGACTTTTCCCATACAAAAGTTCACCGGGCATGACTTTCCCAATACAAAAGTTCACCGGGCATGACTTTCCCAGTACAAAAGTTCACCGGGCATGACTTTCCCAATACAAAAGTTCACCGGGCATGACTTTCCCAATACAAAAGTTCACCGGGCATGACTTTCCCAATACAAAAGTTCACCGGGCATGACTTTCCCAATACAAAAGTTCACCGGGCATGACTTTCCCAATACAAAAGTTCACCGGGCATGACTTTCCCAGTACAAAAGTTCACCGGGCATGACTTTCCCAATACAAAAGTTCACCGGGCATGACTTTCGCAATACAAAAGTTCACCGGGCATGACTTTCCCAATACAAAAGTTCACCGGGCATGACTTTCCCAATACAAAAGTTCACCGGGCATGACTTTCCCAATACAAAAGTTCACCGGGCATGACTTTCCCAGTACAAAAGTTCACCGGGCATGACTTTCCCAATACAAAAGTTCACCGGGCATGACTTTCCCAATACAAAAGTTCACCGGGCATGACTTTCCCAGTACAAAAGTTCACCGGGCATGACTTTTCCAATACAAAAGTTGACCGGGCATGACTTTCCCAGTACAAAAGTTCACCGGGCATGACTTTCCCAGTACAAAAGTTCACCGGGCATGACTTTTCCAATACAAAAGTTGACCGGGCATGACTTTCCCAGTACAAAAGTTCACCGGGCATGACTTTTCCCATACAAAGGTTCACCGGGCATGACTTTCCCAATACAAAAGTTCACCGGGCATGACTTTCCCAGTACAAAAGTTCACCGGGCATGACTTTCCCAATACAAAAGTTGACCGGGCATGACTTTCCCAGTACAAAAGATCACCGGGCATGACTTTTCCCATACAAAAGTTCACCGGGCATGACTTTCCCAATACAAAAGTTCACCGGGCATGACTTTCCCAGTACAAAAGTTCACCGGGCATTACTTTCCCAATACAAAAGTTCACCGGGCATGACTTTCCCAATACAAAAGTTCACCGGGCATGACTTTCCCAATACAAAAGTTCACCGGGCATGACTTTCCCAATACAAAAGTTCACCGGGCATGACTTTCCCAATACAAAAGTTCACCGGGCATGACTTTCCCAGTACAAAAGTTCACCGGGCATGACTTTCCCAATACAAAAGTTCACCGGGCATGACTTTCCCAATACAAAAGTTCACCGGGCATGACTTTCCCAATACAAAAGTTCACCGGGCATGACTTTCCCAATACAAAAGTTCACCGGGCATGACTTTCCCAGTACAAAAGTTCACCGGGCATGACTTTCCCAGTACAAAAGATCACCGGGCATGACTTTCCCAATACAAAAGTTGACCGGGCATGACTTTCCCAGTACAAAAGTTCACCGGGCATGACTTTCCCAATACAAAAGTTGACCGGGCATGACTTTCCCAATACAAAAGTTCACCGGGCATGACTTTCCCAATACAAAAGTTCACCGGGCATGACTTTCCCAATACAAAAGTTGACCGGGCATGACTTTCCCAGTACAAAATTCACCGGGCATGACTTTCCCAATACAAAAGTTCACCGGGCATGACTTTCCCAATACAAAAGTTCACCGGGCATGATTTTCCCAATACAAAAGTTCACCGGGCATGACTTTCCCAATACAAAAGTTCACCGGGCATGACTTTCCCAATACAAAAGTTCACCGGGCATGACTTTCCCAATACAAAAGTTCACCGGGCATGACTTTCCCAGTACAAAAGTTCACCGGGCATGACTTTTCCAATACAAAAGTTGACCGGGCATGACTTTCCCAGTACAAAAGTTCACCGGGCATGACTTTCCCAGTACAAAAGTTCACCGGGCATGACTTTTCCAATACAAAAGTTGACCGGGCATGACTTTCCCAGTACAAAAGTTCACCGGGCATGACTTTTCCCATACAAAGGTTCACCGGGCATGACTTTCCCAATACAAAAGTTCACCGGGCATGACTTTCCCAGTACAAAAGTTCACCGGGCATGACTTTCCCAATACAAAAGTTGACCGGGCATGACTTTCCCAGTACAAAAGATCACCGGGCATGACTTTTCCCATACAAAAGTTCACCGGGCATGACTTTCCCAATACAAAAGTTCACCGGGCATGACTTTCCCAGTACAAAAGTTCACCGGGCATGACTTTCCCATACAAAAGTTCACCGGGCATGACTTTCGCAATACAAAAGTTCACCGGGCATGACTTTCCCAATACAAAAGTTCACCGGGCATGACTTTCCCAATACAAAAGTTCACCGGGCATGACTTTCCCAATACAAAAGTTCACCGGGCATGACTTTCCCAATACAAAAGTTCACCGGGCATGACTTTCCCAGTACAAAAGTTCACCGGGCATGACTTTCCCAATACAAAAGATCACCGGGCATGACTTTCCCAATACAAAAGTTCACCGGGCATGACTTTCCCAATACAAAAGTTCACCGGGCATGACTTTCCCAATACAAAAGTTCACCGGGCATGACTTTCCCAGTACAAAAGTTCACCGGGCATGACTTTCCCAGTACAAAAGATCACCGGGCATGACTTTCCCAATACAAAAGTTGACCGGGCATGACTTTCCCAGTACAAAAGTTCACCGGGCATGACTTTCCCAATACAAAAGTTGACCGGGCATGACTTTCCCAATACAAAAGTTCACCGGGCATGACTTTCCCAATACAAAAGTTCACCGGGCATGACTTTCCCAATACAAAAGTTGACCGGGCATGACTTTCCCAGTACAAAGTTCACCGGGCATGACTTTCCCAATACAAAAGTTCACCGGGCATGACTTTCCCAATACAAAAGTTCACCGGGCATGATTTTCCCAATACAAAAGTTCACCGGGCATGACTTTCCCAATACAAAAGTTCACCGGGCATGACTTTCCCAGTACAAAAGTTCACCGGGCATGACTTTTCCAATACAAAAGTTGACCGGGCATGACTTTCCCAATACAAAAGTTCACCGGGCATGATTTTCCCAATACAAAAGTTCACCGGGCATGACTTTCCCAATACAAAAGTTCACCGGGCATGACTTTCCCAGTACAAAAGTTCACCGGGCATGACTTTTCCCATACAAAAGTTCACCGGGCATGACTTTCCCAATACAAAAGTTCACAGGGCATGACTTTCCCAGTACAAAAGTTCACCGGGCATGACTTTCCCAATACAAAAGTTGACCGGGTATGACTTTCCCAGTACAAAAGATCACCGGGCATGACTTTTCCCATACAAAAGTTCACCGGGCATGACTTTCCCAATACAAAAGTTCACCGGGCATGACTTTCCCAGTACAAAAGTTCACCGGGCATGACTTTCCCATACAAAAGTTCACCGGGCATGACTTTCCCAATACAAAAGTTCACCGGGCATGACTTTCCCAATACAAAAGTTCACCGGGCATGACTTTCCCAATATAAAAGTTCACCGGGCATGACTTTCCCAATACAAAAGTTCACCGGGCATGACTTTCCCAATACAAAAGTTCACCGGGCATGACTTTCCCAATACAAAAGTTCTCCGGGCATTACTTTCCCAATACAAAAGTTCACCGGAGATGACTTTCCCAATACAAAAGTTCACCGGAGATGACTTTCCCAATACAAAAGTTCACCGGGCATGACTTTCCCAATAAAAAGTTCACCGGGCATGACTTTCCCAATACAAAAGTTCACCGGAGATGACTTTCCCAATACAAAAGTTCACCGGAGATGACTTTCCCAATACAAAAGTTCACCGGGCATGACTTTCCCAATAAAAAGTTCACCGAGCATGACTTTCCCAATACAAAAGTTCACCGGGCATGACTTTCCCAATACAAAAGTTCACCGGGCATGACTTTCCCAATACAAAAGTTCACCGGGCATGACTTTCCCAATACAAAAGTTCACCGGGCATGACTTTCCCAATACAAAAGTTCACCGGAGATGACTTTCCCAATACAAAAGTTCACCGGGCATGACTTTCCCAATACAAAAGTTCACCGGGCATGACTTTCCCAATACAAAAGTTCACCGGGCATGACTTTCCCCAAGTTCACCAGAGAAGACTTTCCCAATACAAAAGTTCACTGGGCATGACTTTCCCAATACAAAAGTTCACCGGGCATGACTTTCCCAATACAAAAGTTCACCGGGCATGACTTTCCCAATACAAAAGTTCACCGGAGATGACTTTCCCAATACAAAAGTTCACCGGAGATGACTTTCCCAATACAAAAGTTCACCGGAGATGACATTCCCAATACAAAAGTTCACCGGGCATGACTTTCCCAATACAAAAGTTCACCGGGCATGACTTTCCCAATACAAAAGTTCACCGGAGATGACTTTCCCAATACAAAAGTTCACCGGGCATGACTTTCCCAATACAAAAGTTCACCGGAGATGACTTTCCCAATACAAAAGTTCACCGGAGATGACTTTCCCAATACAAAAGTTCACCGGGCATGACTTTCCCAATACAAAAGTTCACCGGGCATGACTTTCCCAATACAAAAGTTCACCGGAGATGACTTTCCCAATACAAAAGTTCACCGGGCATGACTTTCCCAATACAAAAGTTCACCGGGCATGACTTTCCCAATACAAAAGTTCACCGGGCATGACTTTCCCAATACAAAAGTTCACCGGGCATGACTTTCCCAATACAAAAGTTCACCGGGCATGACTTTCCCAGTACAAAAGTTCACCGGGCATGACTTTCCCAATACAAAAGTTCACCGGGCATGACTTTCCCAATACAAAAGTTCACCGGGCATGACTTTCCCAATACAAAAGTTCACCGGGCATGACTTTCCCAATACAAAAGTTCACCGGGCATGACTTTCCCAGTACAAAAGTTCACCGGGCATGACTTTCCCAGTACAAAAGATCACCGGGCATGACTTTCCCAATACAAAAGTTGACCGGGCATGACTTTCCCAGTACAAAAGTTCACCGGGCATGACTTTCCCAATACAAAAGTTGACCGGGCATGACTTTCCCAATACAAAAGTTCACCGGGCATGACTTTCCCAATACAAAAGTTCACCGGGCATGACTTTCCCAATACAAAAGTTGACCGGGCATGACTTTCCCAGTACAAAATTCACCGGGCATGACTTTTCCCATACAAAGGTTCACCGGGCATGACTTTCCCAATACAAAAGTTCACCGGGCATGACTTTCCCAGTACAAAAGTTCACCGGGCATGACTTTCCCAATACAAAAGTTGACCGGGCATGACTTTCCCAGTACAAAAGATCACCGGGCATGACTTTTCCCATACAAAAGTTCACCGGGCATGACTTTCCCAATACAAAAGTTCACCGGGCATGACTTTCCCAGTACAAAAGTTCACCGGGCATGACTTTCCCAATACAAAAGTTCACCGGGCATGACTTTCCCAATACAAAAGTTCACCGGGCATGACTTTCCCAATACAAAAGTTCACCGGGCATGACTTTCCCAATACAAAAGTTCACCGGGCATGACTTTCCCAATACAAAAGTTCACCGGGCATGACTTTCCCAGTACAAAAGTTCACCGGGCATGACTTTCCCAATACAAAAGTTCACCGGGCATGACTTTCGCAATACAAAAGTTCACCGGGCATGACTTTCCCAATACAAAAGTTCACCGGGCATGACTTTCCCAATACAAAAGTTCACCGGGCATGACTTTCCCAATACAAAAGTTCACCGGGCATGACTTTCCCAGTACAAAAGTTCACCGGGCATGACTTTCCCAATACAAAAGTTCACCGGGCATGACTTTCCCAATACAAAAGTTCACCGGGCATGACTTTCCCAGTACAAAAGTTCACCGGGCATGACTTTTCCAATACAAAAGTTGACCGGGCATGACTTTCCCAGTACAAAAGTTCACCGGGCATGACTTTCCCAGTACAAAAGTTCACCGGGGCATGACTTTTCCAATACAAAAGTTGACCGGGCATGACTTTCCCAGTACAAAAGTTCACCGGGCATGACTTTTCCCATACAAAGGTTCACCGGGCATGACTTTCCCAATACAAAAGTTCACCGGGCATGACTTTCCCAGTACAAAAGTTCACCGGGCATGACTTTCCCAATACAAAAGTTGACCGGGCATGACTTTCCCAGTACAAAAGATCACCGGGCATGACTTTTCCCATACAAAAGTTCACCGGGCATGACTTTCCCAATACAAAAGTTCACCGGGCATGACTTTCCCAGTACAAAAGTTCACCGCGCATGACTTTCCCAATACAAAAGTTCACCGGGCATGACTTTCCCAATACAAAAGTTCACCGGGCATGACTTTCCCAATACAAAAGTTCACCGGGCATGACTTTCCCAATACAAAAGTTCACCGGGCATGACTTTCCCAATACAAAAGTTCACCGGGCATGACTTTCCCAGTACAAAAGTTCACCGGGCATGACTTTCCCAATACAAAAGTTCACCGGGCATGACTTTCCCAATACAAAAGTTCACCGGGCATGACTTTCCCAATACAAAAGTTCACCGGGCATGACTTTCCCAATACAAAAGTTCACCGGGCATGACTTTCCCAGTACAAAAGTTCACCGGGCATGACTTTCCCAGTACAAAAGATCACCGGGCATGACTTTCCCAATACAAAAGTTGACCGGGCATGACTTTCCCAGTACAAAAGTTCACCGGGCATGACTTTCCCAATACAAAAGTTGACCGGGCATGACTTTCCCAATACAAAAGTTCACCGGGCATGACTTTCCCAATACAAAAGTTCACCGGGCATGACTTTCCCAATACAAAAGTTGACCGGGCATGACTTTCCCAGTACAAAATTCACCGGGCATGACTTTCCAATACAAAAGTTCACCGGGCATGACTTTCCCAATACAAAAGTTCACCGGGCATGATTTTCCCAATACAAAAGTTCACCGGGCATGACTTTCCCAATACAAAAGTTCACCGGGCATGACTTTCCCAATACAAAAGTTCACCGGGCATGACATTCCCAATACAAAAGTTCACCGGGCATGACTTTCCCAGTACAAAAGTTCACCGGGCATGACTTTTCCAATACAAAAGTTGACCGGGCATGACTTTCCCAGTACAAAAGTTCACCGGGCATGACTTTCCCAGTACAAAAGTTCACCGGGCATGACTTTTCCAATACAAAAGTTGACCGGGCATGACTTTCCCAGTACAAAAGTTCACCGGGCATGACTTTTCCCATACAAAGGTTCACCGGGCATGACTTTCCCAATACAAAAGTTCACCGGGCATGACTTTCCCAGTACAAAAGTTCACCGGGCATGACTTTCCCAATACAAAAGTTGACCGGGCATGACTTTCCCAGTACAAAAGATCACCGGGCATGACTTTTCCCATACAAAAGTTCACCGGGCATGACTTTCCCAATACAAAAGTTCACCGGGCATGACTTTCCAGTACAAAAGTTCACCGGGCATGACTTTCCCATACAAAAGTTCACCGGGCATGACTTTCGCAATACAAAAGTTCACCGGGCATGACTTTCCCAATACAAAAGTTCACCGGGCATGACTTTCCCAATACAAAAGTTCACCGGGCATGACTTTCCCAATACAAAAGTTCACCGGGCATGACTTTCCCAATACAAAAGTTCACCGGGCATGACTTTCCCAGTACAAAAGTTCACCGGGCATGACTTTCCCAATACAAAAGTTCACCGGGCATGACTTTCCCAATACAAAAGTTCACCGGGCATGACTTTCCCAATACAAAAGTTCACCGGGCATGACTTTCCCAATACAAAAGTTCACCGGGCATGACTTTCCCAGTACAAAAGTTCACCGGGCATGACTTTCCCAGTACAAAAGATCACCGGGCATGACTTTCCCAATACAAAAGTTGACCGGGCATGACTTTCCCAGTACAAAAGTTCACCGGGCATGACTTTCCCAATACAAAAGTTGACCGGGCATGACTTTCCCAATACAAAAGTTCACCGGGCATGACTTTCCCAATACAAAAGTTCACCGGGCATGACTTTCCCAATACAAAAGTTGACCGGGCATGACTTTCCCAGTACAAAATTCACCGGGCATGACTTTCCCAATACAAAAGTTCACCGGGCATGACTTTCCCAATACAAAAGTTCACCGGGCATGATTTTCCCAATACAAAAGTTCACCGGGCATGACTTTCCCAATACAAAAGTTCACCGGGCATGACTTTCCCAGTACAAAAGTTCACCGGGCATGACTTTTCCAATACAAAAGTTGACCGGGCATGACTTTCCCAGTACAAAAGTTCACCGGGCATGACTTTTCCCATACAAAAGTTCACCGGGCATGACTTTCCCAATACAAAAGTTCACAGGGCATGACTTTCCCAGTACAAAAGTTCACCGGGCATGACTTTCCCAATACAAAAGTTGACCGGGTATGACTTTCCCAGTACAAAAGATCACCGGGCATGACTTTTCCCATACAAAAGTTCACCGGGCATGACTTTCCCAATACAAAAGTTCACCGGGCATGACTTTCCCAGTACAAAAGTTCACCGGGCATGACTTTCCCATACAAAAGTTCACCGGGCATGACTTTCCCAATACAAAAGTTCACCGGGCATGACTTTCCCAATACAAAAGTTCACCGGGCATGACTTTCCCAATATAAAAGTTCACCGGGCATGACTTTCCCAATACAAAAGTTCACCGGGCATGACTTTCCCAATACAAAAGTTCACCGGGCATGACTTTCCCAATACAAAAGTTCTCCGGGCATTACTTTCCCAATACAAAAGTTCACCGGAGATGACTTTCCCAATACAAAAGTTCACCGGAGATGACTTTCCCAATACAAAAGTTCACCGGGCATGACTTTCCCAATAAAAAGTTCACCGGGCATGACTTTCCCAATACAAAAGTTCACCGGAGATGACTTTCCCAATACAAAAGTTCACCGGAGATGACTTTCCCAATACAAAAGTTCACCGGGCATGACTTTCCCAATAAAAAGTTCACCGAGCATGACTTTCCCAATACAAAAGTTCACCGGGCATGACTTTCCCAATACAAAAGTTCACCGGGCATGACTTTCCCAATACAAAAGTTCACCGGGCATGACTTTCCCAATACAAAAGTTCACCGGGCATGACTTTCCCAATACAAAAGTTCACCGGAGATGACTTTCCCAATACAAAAGTTCACCGGGCATGACTTTCCCAATACAAAAGTTCACCGGGCATGACTTTCCCAATACAAAAGTTCACCGGGCATGACTTTCCCCAAGTTCACCAGAGAAGACTTTCCCAATACAAAAGTTCACTGGGCATGACTTTCCCAATACAAAAGTTCACCGGGCATGACTTTCCCAATACAAAAGTTCACCGGGCATGACTTTCCCAATACAAAAGTTCACCGGAGATGACTTTCCCAATACAAAAGTTCACCGGAGATGACTTTCCCAATACAAAAGTTCACCGGAGATGACATTCCCAATACAAAAGTTCACCGGGCATGACTTTCCCAATACAAAAGTTCACCGGGCATGACTTTCCCAATACAAAAGTTCACCGGAGATGACTTTCCCAATACAAAAGTTCACCGGGCATGACTTTCCCAATACAAAAGTTCACCGGAGATGACTTTCCCAATACAAAAGTTCACCGGAGATGACTTTCCCAATACAAAAGTTCACCGGGCATGACTTTCCCAATACAAAAGTTCACCGGGCATGACTTTCCCAATACAAAAGTTCACCGGAGATGACTTTCCCAATACAAAAGTTCACCGGGCATGACTTTCCCAATACAAAAGTTCACCGGGCATGACTTTCCCAATACAAAAGTTCACCGGGCATGACTTTCCCAATACAAAAGTTCACCAGAGATGACTTTCCCAATACAAAAGTTCACCGGGCATGACTTTTCCAATACAAAAGTTCACCGGGCATGACTTTTCCCACACAAAAGTTCACCGGGCATGACTTTCCCAATACAAAAGTTCACCGGGCATGACTTTCCCAATACAAAAGTTTACCGGGCATGACTTTCCCAATAAAAAAGTTCACCGGGCATGACTTTCCCAATACAAAAGTTCACCGGACATGACTTTCCCAATACAAAAGTTCACCGGAGATGACTTTCCCAATACAAAAATTCACCGGGCATGACTTTCAAAAGTTCACCGGAGATGACTTTCCCAATACAAAAGTTCACCGGAGATGACTTTCCCAATACAAAAGTTCACCGGAGATGACATTCCCAATACAAAAGTTCACCGGGCATGACTTTCCCAATACAAAAGTTCACCGGGCATGACTTTCCCAATACAAAAGTTCACCGGAGATGACTTTCCCAATACAAAAGTTCACCGGGCATGACTTTCCCAATACAAAAGTTCACCGGGCATGACTTTCCCAATACAAAAGTTCACCGGGCATGACTTTCCCAATACAAAAGTTCACCGGAGATGACTTTCCCAATACAAAAGTTCACCGGGCATGACTTTCCCAATACAAAAGTTCACCGGAGATGACTTTCCCAATACAAAAGTTCACCGGAGATGACTTTCCCAATACAAAAGTTCACCGGGCATGACTTTCCCAATACAAAAGTTCACCGGGCATGACTTTCCCAATACAAAAGTTCACCGGAGATGACTTTCCCAATACAAAAGTTCACCGGGCATGACTTTCCCAATACAAAAGTTCACCGGGCATGACTTTCCCAATACAAAAGTTCACCGGGCATGACTTTCCCAATACAAAAGTTCACCAGAGATGACTTTCCCAATACAAAAGTTCACCGGGCATGACTTTTCCAATACAAAAGTTCACCGGGCATGACTTTTCCCATACAAAAGTTCACCGGGCATGACTTTCCCAATACAAAAGTTCACCGGGCATGACTTTCCCAATACAAAAGTTTACCGGGCATGACTTTCCCAATACAAAAGTTCACCGGGCATTACTTTCCCAATACAAAAGTTCACCGGACATGACTTTCCCAATACAAAAGTTCACCGGAGATGACTTTCCCAATACAAAAATTCACCGGGCATGACTTTCCCAATACAAAAGTTCACCGGGTATGACTTTCCCAATACAAAAGTTCACCGGGCATGACTTTCCCAAAACAAAAGTTCACCGGGCATGACTTTCCCAATACAAAAGTTCACCGGGCATGACTTTCCCAATACAAAAGTTCACCGGAGATGACTTTCCCAATGCAAAAGTTCACCGGGCATGACTTTCCCAATACAAAAGTTCACCGGGCATGACTTTCCCAATACAAAAGTTCACCGGAGATGACTTTCCCAATACAAAAGTTCACCGGGCATGACTTTCCCAATACAAAAGTTCACCGGTCATGACTTTCCCAATACAAAAGTTCACCGGGCAAGACTTTCCCAATACAAAAGTTCACCGGGCATGACTTTCCCAATACAAAAGTTCATCGGGCATGACTTTCCCAATACAAAAGTTCACCGGGCATGACTTTCCCAATACAAAAGTTCACCGGAGATGACTTTCCCAATACAAAAGTTCACCGGGCATGACTTTCCCAATACAAAAGTTCACCGGGCATTACTTTCCCAATACAAAAGTTCACCGGGCATGACTTTCCCAATACAAAAGTTCACCGGAGATGACTTTCCCAATACAAAAGTTTACCGGGCATGACTTTCCCAATACAAAAGTTCACCGGGCATGACTTTCCCAATACAAAAGTTCACCGGACATGACTTTCCCAATACAAAAGTTCACCGGAGATGACTTTCCCAATACAAAAGTTCACCGGGCATGACTTTCCCAATACAAAAGTTCACCGGGCATGACTTTCCCAATACAAAAGTTCACCGGGCATGACTTTCCCAATACAAAAGTTCACCGGGCATGACTTTCCCAATACAAAAGTTCACCGGGCATGACTTTCCCAATACAAAAGTTCACCGGGCATGACTTTCCCAATGCAAAAGTTCACCGGGCATGACTTTCCCAATACAAAAGTTCACCGGGCATGACTTTCCCAATACAAAAGTTCACCGGGCATGACTTTCCCAATACAAAAGTTCACCGGGCATGACTTTCCCAATACAAAAGTTCACCGGAGATGACTTTCCCAATACAAAAGTTCACCGGGCATGACTTTCCCAATACAAAAGTTCACCGGGCATGACTTTCCCAATACAAAAGTTCACCGGGCAAGACTTTCCCAATACAAAAGTTCAGCGGGCATGACTTTCCCAATACAAAAGTTCACCGGGCATGACTTTCCCAATACAAAAGTTCACCAGAGATGACTTTTCTCATAGAAAAGTTCACCGGAGATGACTTTCCCAATACAAAAGTTCACCGGGCATGACTTTCCCAATACAAAAGTTCACCGGACATGACTTTTCCAATACAAAAGTTCACCGGGCATGACTTTCCCAATACAAAAGTTCACCGGGCATGACTTTCCCAATACAAAAGTTCACCGGAGATGACTTTCCCAATACAAAAGTTCACCGGGCATGACTTTCCCAATACAAAAGTTCACCGGGCATGACTTTCCCAATACAAAAGTTCACCGGGCATGACTTTCCCAATACAAATGTTCACCGGAGATGACTTTCCCAATACAAAAGTTCACCGGGCATGACTTTTCCAATACAAAAGTTCACCGGGCATGACTTTTCCCATACAAAAGATCACCGGGCATGACTTTCCCAATACAAAAGTTCACCGGGCATGACTTTCCCAATACAAAAGTTTACCGGGCATGACTTTCCCAATACAAAAGTTCACCGGGCATGACTTTCCCAATACAAAAGTTCACCGGACATGACTTTCCCAATACAAAAGTTCACCGGAGATGACTTTCCCAATACAAAAGTTCACCGGGCATGACTTTCCCAATACAAAAGTTCACCGGGCATGACTTTCCCAATACAAAAGTTCACCGGGCATGACTTTCCCAATACAAAAGTTCACCGGGCATGACTTTCCCAATACAAAAGTTCACCGGGCATGACTTTCAAAATACAAAAGTTCACCGGAGATGACTTCCCAATACAAAAGTTCACCGGGCATGACTTTCCCAATACAAAAGTTCACCGGGCATGACTTTCCCAATACAAAAGTTCACCGGAGATGACTTTCCCAATACAAAAGTTCACCGGGCATGACTTTCTCAATACAAAAGTTCACCGGGCATGACATTCCCAATACAAAAGTTCACCGGGCACGACTTTCCCAATACAAAAGTTCACCGGGCATGACTTTCCCAATACAAAAGTTCACCGGGCATGACTTTCCCAATACAAAAGTTCACCAGAGATGACTTTTCCCATAGAAAAGTTCACCGGAGATGACTTTCCCAATACAAAAGTTCACCGGGCATGACTTTCCCAATAAAAAAATTCACCGGGCATGACTTTCCCAATACAAAAGTTCACCGGGCATGACTTTCCCAATACAAAAGTTCACCGGGCATGACTTTCCCAATACAAAAGTTCACCGGAGATGACTTTTCCCATAGAAAAGTTCACCGGAGATGACTTTCCCAATACAAAAGTTAACCGGGCATGACTTTCCCAATACAAAAGTTCACCGGGCATGACTTTCCCAATACAAAAGTTCACCGGGCATGACTTTCCCAATACAAAAGTTCACCGGGCATGACTTTCCCAATACAAAAGTTCACCGGAGATGACTTTCCCAATACAAAAGTTCACCGGGCATGACTTCCCAATACAAAAGTTCACCGGGCATGACTTTCCCAATACAAAAGTTCACCGGGCATGACTTTCCCAATACAAAAGTTCACCGGAGATGACTTTCCCAATACAAAAGTTCACCGGGCATGACTTTCCTAATACAAAAGTTCACCGGGCATGACTTTCCCAATACAAAAGTTCACCGGAGATGACTTTTCCCATAGAAAAGTTCACCGGAGATGACTTTCCCAATACAAAAGTTCACCGGGCATGACTTTCCCAATACAAAAGTTCACCGGAGATGACTTTCCCAATACAAAAGTTCACCGGGCATGACTTTCCCAATACAAAAGTTCACCGGGCATGACTTTCCCAATACAAAAGTTCACCGGGCATGACTTTCCCAATACAAAAGATCACCGGAGATGACTTTCCCAATACAAAAGTTCACCGGGCATGACTTTCCCAATACAAAAGTTCACCGGGCATGACTTTCCCAATACAAAAGTTCACCGGAGATGACTTTCCCAATACAAAAGTTCACCGGGCATGATTTTCCCAATACAAAAGTTCACCGGGCACGACTTTCCCAATACAAAAGTTTACCGGGCATGACTTTCCCAATACAAAAGTTCACCGGGCATGACTTTCCCAATACAAAAGTTCACCGGGCATGACTTTCCCAATACAAAAGTTCACCGGGCATGACTTTCCCAATACAAAAGTTCACCGGGCATGACTTTCCCAATACAAAAGTTCACCGGGCATGACTTTCCCAATACAAAAGTTCACCGGGCATGACTTTCCCAATACAAAAGTTCACCGGAGATGACTTTTCCCATAGAAAAGTTCACCGGAGATGACTTTCCCAATACAAAAGTTCACCGGGCATGACTTTCCCAAAACAAAAGTTCACCGGGCATGACTTTCCCAATACAAAAGTTCACCGGAGATGACTTTCCCAATACAAAAGTTCACCGGAGATGACTTTCCCAATACAAAAGTTCACCGGGCATGACTTTCCCAATACAAAAGTTCACCGGAGATGACGTTCCCAATACAAAAGTTCACCGGGCATGACTTTCCCAATACAAAAGTTCACCGGAGATGACTTTCCCAATACAAAAGTTCACCGGGCATGACTTTCCCAATACAAAAGTTCACCGGGCATGACTTTCCCAATACAAAAGTTCACCGGGCATGACTTTCCCAATACAAAAGTTCACCGGGCATGACTTTCCCAATACAAAAGTTCACCGGAGATGACTTTCCCAATACAAAAGTTTACCGGGCATGACTTTCCCAATACAAAAGTTCACCGGGCATGACTTTCCCAATACAAAAGTTCACCGGAGATGACTTTCTCAATACAAAAGTTCAACGGGCATGACTTTCCCAATACAAAAGTTCACCGGAGATGACTTTCCCAATACAAAAGTTCACCGGGCATGACTTTCCCAATACAAAAGTTCACCGGAGATGACTTTCCCAATACAAAAGTTCACCGGGCATGACTTTCCCAATACAAAAGTTCACCGGGCATGACTTTCCCAATACAAAAGTTCACCGGGCATGACTTTCCCAATACAAAAGTTCACCGGGCATGACTTTCCCAATACAAAAGTTCACCGGAGATGACTTTCCCAATACAAAAGGGCATGACTTTCCCAATACAAAAGTTCACCGGAGATGACTTTCCCAATACAAAAGTTCACCGGGCATGACTTTCCCAATACAAAAGTTCACCGGGCATGACTTTCCCAATACAAAAGTTCACCGGGGATGACTTTCCCAATACAAAAGTTCACCGGGCATGACTTTCCCAATACAAAAGTTCACCGGGCATGACTTTCCCAATACAAAAGTTCACTGGGCATGACTTTCAAAATACAAAAGTTCACCGGAGATGACTTTCCCAATACAAAATTTCACCGGGCTTGACTTTCCCAATACAAAAGTTCACCGGGCATGACTTTCCCAATACAAAAGTTCACCGGGCATGACTTTCCCAATACAAAAGTTCACCGGGCATGACTTTCCCAATACAAAAGTTCACCGGGCATGACTTTCCCAATACAAAAGTTCACCGGGCATGACTTTCCCAATACAAAACTTCTCCGGGCATGACTTTCCCAATACAAAAGTTCACCGGAGATGACTTTCCCAATACAAAAGTTCATCGGGCATGACTTTCCCAATACAAAAGTTCACCGGGCATGACTTTCCCAATACAAAAGTTCACCGGAGATGACTTTCCCAATACAAAAGTTCACCGGCATGACTTTCCCAATACAAAAGTTCACCGGAGATGACTTTCCCAATACAAAAGTTCACCGGGCATGACTTTCCCAATACAAAAGTTCACCGGAGATGACTTTCCCAATACAAAAGTTCACCGGGCATGACTTTCCCAATACAAAAGTTCACCGGAGATGACTTTCCCAATACAAAAGTTCACCGGGCATGACTTTCCCAATACAAAAAATCACCGGGCATGACTTTCCCAATACAAAAGTTCACCGGGGATGACTTTCCCAATACAAAAGTTCACCGGGCATGACTTTCCAAATACAAAAGTTCACCGGGCATGACTTTCCCAATACAAAAGTTCACCGGGCATGACTTTCCCAATACAAAAGTTCACCGGGCATGACTTTCCCAATACAAAAGTTCACCGGGCATGACTTTCCCAATACAAAAGTTCACCGGGCATGACTTTCCCAATACAAAAGTTCACCGGAGATGACTTTCCCAATACAAAAGTTCACCGGAGATGACTTTTCCTATAGAAAAGTTCACCGGAGATGACTTTCCCAATACAAAAGTTCACCGGGCATGACTATCCCAATACAAAAGTTCACCGGAGATGACTTTCCCAATACAAAAGTTCACCAGGCATGACTTTCCCAATACAAAAGTTCACCGGGCACGACTTTCCCAATACAAAAGTTCACCGGGCATGACTTTCCCCATACAAAAGTTCACCGGGCATGACTTTCCCAATACAAAAGTTCACCGGCATGACTTTCCCAATACAAAAGTTCACCGGAGATGACTTTCCCAATACAAAAGTTCACCGGGCATGATTTTCCCAATACAAAAGTTCACCGGGCATGACTTTCCCAATACAAAAGTTCACCGGGCATGACTTTCCCAATACAAAAATTCACCGGAGATGACTTTCCCAATACAAAAGTTCACCGGAGATGACTTTCCCAATACAAAAGTTCACCGGGCATGACTTTCCCAATACAAAAGTTCACCGGCCATGACTTTCCCAATACAAAAGTTCACCGGGCATGACTTTCCCAACACAAAAGTTCACCGGGCATGACTTTCCCAATACAAAAGTTCACCGGGCATGACTTTCCCAATACAAAAGTTCACCGGGCATGACTTTCCCAATACAAAAGTTCACCGGGGATGACTTTCCCAATACAAAAGTTCACCGGGCATGACTTTCCCGATACAAAAGTTCACCGGGCATGATTTTCCCAATACAAAAGTTCACCGGGCATGACTTTCCCAATACAAAAGTTCACCGGGCATGACTTTCCCAATACAAAAGTTCACCGGGCATGACTTTCCCAACACAAAAGTTCACCGGGCATGACTTTCCCAATACAAAAGTTCACCGGCCATGACTTTCCCAATACAAAAGTTCACCGGGCATGACTATCCCAACACAAAAGTTCACCGGGCATGACTTTCCCAATACAAAAGTTCACCGGGCATGACTTTCCCAATACAAAAGTTCACCGGGCATGACTTTCCCAATACAAAAGTTCACCGGGCATGACTTTCCCAATACAAAAGTTCACCGGGCATGACTTTCCCAATACAAAAGTTCACCGGCATGACTTTCCCAATACAAAAGTTCACCGGGCATGACTTTCCCAATACAAAAGTTCACCGGGCATGACTTTCCCAACACAAAAGTTCACCGGGCATGACTTTCCCAATACAAAAGTTCACCGGCCATGACTTTCCCAATACAAAAGTTCACCGGGCATGACTTTCCCAATACAAAAGTTCACCGGGCATGACTTTCCCAATACAAAAGTTCACCGGGCATGACTTTCCCAATACAAAAGTTCACCGGGGATGACTTTCCCAATACAAAAGTTCACCGGGCATGACTTTCCCAATACAAAAGTTCACCGGGCATGACTTTCCCAATACAAAAGTTCACCGGGCATGACTTTCCCAATACAAAAGTTCACCGGGCATGACTTTCCCAATACAAAAGTTCACCGGGCATGGCTTTCCCAATACAAAAGTTCACCGGAGATGACTTTCCCAATACAAAGGTTTACCGGGCATGACTTTCCCAATACAAAAGTTCACCGGGCATGACTTTCCCAATACAAAAGTTCACCGGGTATGACTTTCCCAAAACAAAAGTTCACCGGGCATGACTTTCCCAATACAAAAGTTCACGGGCATGACTTTCCCAATACAAAAGTTCACCGGAGATGACTTTCCCAATACAAAAGTTCACCGGGCATGACTTTCCCAATACAAAAGTTCACCGGGCATGACTTTCCCAATACAAAAGTTCACCGGGCATGACTTTCCCAATACAAAAGTTGACCGGGCATGACTTTCCCAATACAAAAGTTCACCGGGCATGACTTTCCCAATACAAAAGTTCACCGGGCATGACTTTCCCAATACAAAAGTTCACCGGGCATGACTTTCCCAATACAAAAGTTCACCGGGCACGACTTTCCCAATACAAAAGTTCACCGGAGATGACTTTCCCAATACAAAAGTTCACCGGAGATGACTTACCCAATACAAAAGTTCACCGGGCATGACTTTCCCAATACAAAAGTTCACCGGGCATGACTTTCCCAATACAAAAGTTCACCGGGCATGACTTTCCCAATACAAAAGTTCACCGGGCATGACTTTCCCAATACAAAAGTTCACCGGGCATGACTTTCCCAATACAAAAGTTCACCGGGCATGACTTTCCCAATACAAAAGTTCACCGGGCATGACTTTCCCAATACAAAAGTTCACCGGGCACGACTTTCCCAATACAAAAGTTCACCGGAGATGACTTTCCCAATACAAAAGTTCACCGGGCATGACTTTCCCAATACAAAAGTTCACCGGGCATGACTTTCCCAATACAAAAGTTCACCGGAGATGACTTTCCCAATACAAAAGTTCACCGGGCATGACTTTCCCAATACAAAAGTTCACCGGGCATGACTTTCCCAATACTAAAGTTCACCGGAGATGACTTTCCCAATACAAAAGTTCACCGGAGATGACTTTCCCAATACAAAAGTTCACCGGGCATGACTTTCCCAATACAAAAGTTCACCGGGCATGACTTTCCCAATACAAAAGTTCACCGGGCATGACTTTCCCAATACAAAAGTTCACCGGGCATGACTTTCCCAATACAAAAGTTCACCGGGCATGACTTTCCCAATACAAAAGTTCACCGGGCATGGCTTTCCCAATACAAAAGTTCACCGGGCATGACTTTCCCAATACAAAAGTTCACCGGGCATGACTTTCCCAATACAAAAGTTCACCGATCATGACTTTTCCAATACAAAAGTTCACCGGGCATGACTTTCCCAATACAAAAGTTCACCGGGCATGACTTTCCCAATACAAAAGTTCACCGGGCATGACTTTCCCAATACAAAAGTTCACCGGGCATGACTTTCCCAATACAAAAGTTCACCGGGCATGGCTTTCCCAATACAAAAGTTCACCGGGCATGACTTTCCCAATACAAAAGTTCACCGGGCATGACTTTCCCAATACAAAAGTTCACCGGGCATGACTTTCCCAATACAAATGTTCACCGGAGATGACTTTCCCAATACAAAAGTTCACCGGGCATGACTTTCCCAATACAAAAGTTCACCGGGCATGACTTTCCCAATACAAAAGTTCACCGGGCATGACTTTCCCAATACAAAAGTTCACCGGGCATGACTTTCCCAATACAAAAGTTCACCGGGCATGACTTTCCCAATACAAAAGTTCACCGGGCATGACTTTCCCAATACAAAAGTTCACCGGGCATGACTTTCCCAATACAAAAGTTCACCGGGCATGACTTTCCCAATACAAAAGTTCACCGGGCATGACTTTCCCAATACAAAAGTTCACCGGGCATGACTTTCCCAATACAAAAGTTCACCGGGCATGACTTTCCCAATACAAAAGTTCACCGGGCATGACTTTCCCAATACAAAAGTTCACCGGGCATGACTTTCCCAATACAAAAGTTCACCGGGCATGACTTTCCCAATACAAAAGTTCACCGGGCATGACTTTCCCAATACAAAAGTTCACCGGGCATGACTTTCCCAATACAAAAGTTCACCGGGCATGACTTTCCCAATACAAAAGTTCACCGGGCATGACTTTCCCAATACAAAAGTTCACCGGGCATGACTTTCCCAATACAAAAGTTCACCGGGCATGACTTTCCCAATACAAAAGTTCACCGGGCATGACTTTCCCAATACAAAAGTTCACCGGCGATGACTTTCCCAATACAAAAGTTCACCGGGCATGACTTTCCCAATACAAAAGTTCACCGGGCATGACTTTCCCAATACAAAAGTTCACCGGGCATGACTTTCCCAATACAAAAGTTCACCGGGCATGACTTTCCCAATACAAAAGTTCACCGGGCATGACTTTCCCAATACAAAAGTTCACCGGGCATGACTTTCCCAATACAAAAGTTCACCGGAGATGACTTTCCCAATACAAAAGTTCACCGGGCATGACTTTCCCAATACAAAAGTTCACCGGGCATGACTTTCCCAATACAAAAGTTCACCGGGCATGACTTTCCCAATACAAAAGTTCACCGGGCATGACTTTCCCAATACAAAAGTTCACCGGGCATGACTTTCCCAATACAAAAGTTCACCGGGCATGACTTTCCCAATACAAAAGTTCACCGGGCATGACTTTCCCAATACAAAAGTTCACCGGGCATGACTTTCCCAATACAAAAGTTCACCGGGCATGACTTTCCCAATACAAAAGTTCACCGGGCATGACTTTCCCAATACAAAAGTTCACCGGGCATGACTTTCCCAATACAAAAGTTCACCGGAGATGACTTTCCCAATACAAAAGTTCACCGGGCATGACTTTCCCAATACAAAAGTTCACCGGGCATGACTTTCCCAATACAAAAGTTCACCGGGCATGACTTTCCCAATACAAAAGTTCACCGGGCATGACTTTCCCAATACAAAAGTTCACCGGGCATGACTTTCCCAATACAAAAGTTCACCGGGCATGACTTTCCCAATACAAAAGTTCACCGGAGATGACTTTCCCAATACAAAAGTTCACCGGGCATGACTTTCCCAATACAAAAGTTCACCGGGCATGACTTTCCCAATACAAAAGTTCACCGGGCATGACTTTCCCAATACAAAAGTTCACCGGGCATGACTTTCCCAATACAAAAGTTCACCGGGCATGACTTTCCCAATACAAAAGTTCACCGGGCATGACTTTCCCAATACAAAAGTTCACCGGGCATGACTTTCCCAATACAAAAGTTCACCGGGCATGACTTTCCCAATACAAAAGTTCACCGGGCATGACTTTCCCAATACAAAAGTTCACCGGGCATGACTTTCCCAATACAAAAGTTCACCGGAGATGACTTTCCCAATACAAAAGTTCACCGGGCATGACTTTCCCAATACAAAAGTTCACCGGGCATGACTTTCCCAATACAAAAGTTCACCGGGCATGACTTTCCCAATACAAAAGTTCACCGGGCATGACTTTCCCAATACAAAAGTTCACCGGGCATGACTTTCCCAATACAAAAGTTCACCGGGCATGACTTTCCCAATACAAAAGTTCACCGGGCATGACTTTCCCAATACAAAAGTTCACCGGGCATGACTTTCCCAATACAAAAGTTCACCGGGCATGACTTTCCCAATACAAAAGTTCACCGGGCATGACTTTCCCAATACAAAAGTTCACCGGGCATGACTTTCCCAATACAAAAGTTCACCGGGCATGACTTTCCCAATACAAAAGTTCACCGGGCATGACTTTCCCAATACAAAAGTTCACCGGGCATGACTTTCCCAATACAAAAGTTCACCGGAGATGACTTTCCCAATACAAAAGTTCACCGGGCATGACTTTCCCAATACAAAAGTTCACCGGAGATGACTTTCCCAATACAAAAGTTCACCGGGCATGACTTTCCCAATACAAAAGTTCACCGGAGATGACTTTCCCAATACAAAAGTTCACCGGGCATGACTTTCCCAATACAAAAGTTCACCGGAGATGACTTTCCCAATACAAAAGTTCACCGGGCATGACTTTCCCAATACAAAAGTTCACCGGAGATGACTTTCCCAATACAAAAGTTCACCGGGCATGACTTTCCCAATACAAAAGTTCACCGGGCATGACTTTCCCAATACAAAAGTTCACCGGGCATGACTTTCCCAATACAAAAGTTCACCGGGCATGACTTTCCCAATACAAAAGTTCACCGGGCATGACTTTCCCAATACAAAAGTTCACCGGGCATGACTTTCCCAATACAAAAGTTCACCGGGCATGACTTTCCCAATACAAAAGTTCACCGGGCATGACTTTCCCAATACAAAAGTTCACCGGGCATGACTTTCCCAATACAAAAGTTCACCGGAGATGACTTTCCCAATACAAAAGTTCACCGGGCATGACTTTCCCAATACAAAAGTTCACCGGGCATGACTTTCCCAATACAAAAGTTCACCGGGCATGACTTTCCCAATACAAAAGTTCACCGGGCATGACTTTCCCAATACAAAAGTTCACCGGAGATGACTTTCCCAATACAAAAGTTCACCGGGCATGACTTTCCCAATACAAAAGTTCACCGGGCATGACTTTCCCAATACAAAAGTTCACCGGGCATGACTTTCCCAATACAAAAGTTCACCGGGCATGACTTTCCCAATACAAAAGTTCACCGGGCATGACTTTCCCAATACAAAAGTTCACCGGGCATGACTTTCCCAATACAAAAGTTCACCGGAGATGACTTTCCCAATACAAAAGTTCACCGGGCATGACTTTCCCAATACAAAAGTTCACCGGGCATGACTTTCCCAATACAAAAGTTCACCGGGCATGACTTTCCCAATACAAAAGTTCACCGGAGATGACTTTCCCAATACAAAAGTTCACCGGGCATGACTTTCCCAATACAAAAGTTCACCGGAGATGACTTTCCCAATACAAAAGTTCACCGGGCATGACTTTCCCAATACAAAAGTTCACCGGAGATGACTTTCCCAATACAAAAGTTCACCGGGCATGACTTTCCCAATACAAAAGTTCACCGGGCATGACTTTCCCAATACAAAAGTTCACCGGGCATGACTTTCCCAATACAAAAGTTCACCGGGCATGACTTTCCCAATACAAAAGTTCACCGGGCATGACTTTCCCAATACAAAAGTTCACCGGGCATGACTTTCCCAATACAAAAGTTCACCGGGCATGACTTTCCCAATACAAAAGTTCACCGGGCATGACTTTCCCAATACAAAAGTTCACCGGGCATGACTTTCCCAATACAAAAGTTCACCGGGCATGACTTTCCCAATACAAAAGTTCACCGGGCATGACTTTCCCAATACAAAAGTTCACCGGGCATGACTTTCCCAATACAAAAGTTCACCGGGCATGACTTTCCCAATACAAAAGTTCACCGGAGATGACTTTCCCAATACAAAAGTTCACCGGGCATGACTTTCCCAATACAAAAGTTCACCGGGCATGACTTTCCCAATACAAAAGTTCACCGGGCATGACTTTCCCAATACAAAAGTTCACCGGGCATGACTTTCCCAATACAAAAGTTCACCGGGCATGACTTTCCCAATACAAAAGTTCACCGGGCATGACTTTCCCAATACAAAAGTTCACCGGGCATGACTTTCCCAATACAAAAGTTCACCGGAGATGACTTTCCCAATACAAAAGTTCACCGGGCATGACTTTCCCAATACAAAAGTTCACCGGGCATGACTTTCCCAATACAAAAGTTCACCGGGCATGACTTTCCCAATACAAAAGTTCACCGGGCATGACTTTCCCAATACAAAAGTTCACCGGGCATGACTTTCCCAATACAAAAGTTCACCGGGCATGACTTTCCCAATACAAAAGTTCACCGGGCATGACTTTCCCAATACAAAAGTTCACCGGGCATGACTTTCCCAATACAAAAGTTCACCGGGCATGACTTTCCCAATACAAAAGTTCACCGGGCATGACTTTCCCAATACAAAAGTTCACCGGGCATGACTTTCCCAATACAAAAGTTCACCGGAGATGACTTTCCCAATACAAAAGTTCACCGGGCATGACTTTCCCAATACAAAAGTTCACCGGGCATGACTTTCCCAATACAAAAGTTCACCGGGCATGACTTTCCCAATACAAAAGTTCACCGGGCATGACTTTCCCAATACAAAAGTTCACCGGGCATGACTTTCCCAATACAAAAGTTCACCGGGCATGACTTTCCCAATACAAAAGTTCACCGGGCATGACTTTCCCAATACAAAAGTTCACCGGGCATGACTTTCCCAATACAAAAGTTCACCGGGCATGACTTTCCCAATACAAAAGTTCACCGGGCATGACTTTCCCAATACAAAAGTTCACCGGGCATGACTTTCCCAATACAAAAGTTCACCGGGCATGACTTTCCCAATACAAAAGTTCACCGGAGATGACTTTCCCAATACAAAAGTTCACCGGGCATGACTTTCCCAATACAAAAGTTCACCGGGCATGACTTTCCCAATACAAAAGTTCACCGGGCATGACTTTCCCAATACAAAAGTTCACCGGGCATGACTTTCCCAATACAAAAGTTCACCGGGCATGACTTTCCCAATACAAAAGTTCACCGGGCATGACTTTCCCAATACAAAAGTTCACCGGGCATGACTTTCCCAATACAAAAGTTCACCGGGCATGACTTTCCCAATACAAAAGTTCACCGGGCATGACTTTCCCAATACAAAAGTTCACCGGGCATGACTTTCCCAATACAAAAGTTCACCGGGCATGACTTTCCCAATACAAAAGTTCACCGGGCATGACTTTCCCAATACAAAAGTTCACCGGGCATGACTTTCCCAATACAAAAGTTCACCGGGCATGACTTTCCCAATACAAAAGTTCACCGGGCATGACTTTCCCAATACAAAAGTTCACCGGGCATGACTTTCCCAATACAAAAGTTCACCGGGCATGACTTTCCCAATACAAAAGTTCACCGGGCATGACTTTCCCAATACAAAAGTTCACCGGGCATGACTTTCCCAATACAAAAGTTCACCGGGCATGACTTTCCCAATACAAAAGTTCACCGGGCATGACTTTCCCAATACAAAAGTTCACCGGGCATGACTTTCCCAATACAAAAGTTCACCGGGCATGACTTTCCCAATACAAAAGTTCACCGGAGATGACTTTCCCAATACAAAAGTTCACCGGGCATGACTTTCCCAATACAAAAGTTCACCGGGCATGACTTTCCCAATACAAAAGTTCACCGGGCATGACTTTCCCAATACAAAAGTTCACCGGGCATGACTTTCCCAATACAAAAGTTCACCGGGCATGACTTTCCCAATACAAAAGTTCACCGGGCATGACTTTCCCAATACAAAAGTTCACCGGGCATGACTTTCCCAATACAAAAGTTCACCGGGCATGACTTTCCCAATACAAAAGTTCACCGGGCATGACTTTCCCAATACAAAAGTTCACCGGGCATGACTTTCCCAATACAAAAGTTCACCGGGCATGACTTTCCCAATACAAAAGTTCACCGGGCATGACTTTCCCAATACAAAAGTTCACCGGGCATGACTTTCCCAATACAAAAGTTCACCGGGCATGACTTTCCCAATACAAAAGTTCACCGGGCATGACTTTCCCAATACAAAAGTTCACCGGGCATGACTTTCCCAATACAAAAGTTCACCGGGCATGACTTTCCCAATACAAAAGTTCACCGGGCATGACTTTCCCAATACAAAAGTTCACCGGGCATGACTTTCCCAATACAAAAGTTCACCGGGCATGACTTTCCCAATACAAAAGTTCACCGGGCATGACTTTCCCAATACAAAAGTTCACCGGGCATGACTTTCCCAATACAAAAGTTCACCGGAGATGACTTTCCCAATACAAAAGTTCACCGGGCATGACTTTCCCAATACAAAAGTTCACCGGGCATGACTTTCCCAATACAAAAGTTCACCGGGCATGACTTTCCCAATACAAAAGTTCACCGGAGCATGACTTTCCCAATACAAAAGTTCACCGGGCATGACTTTCCCAATACAAAAGTTCACCGGGCATGACTTTCCCAATACAAAAGTTCACCGGGCATGACTTTCCCAATACAAAAGTTCACCGGAGATGACTTTCCCAATACAAAAGTTCACCGGGCATGACTTTCCCAATACAAAAGTTCACCGGGCATGACTTTCCCAATACAAAAGTTCACCGGGCATGACTTTCCCAATACAAAAGTTCACCGGGCATGACTTTCCCAATACAAAAGTTCACCGGGCATGACTTTCCCAATACAAAAGTTCACCGGGCATGACTTTCCCAATACAAAAGTTCACCGGGCATGACTTTCCCAATACAAAAGTTCACCGGAGATGACTTTCCCAATACAAAAGTTCACCGGGCATGACTTTCCCAATACAAAAGTTCACCGGGCATGACTTTCCCAATACAAAAGTTCACCGGGCATGACTTTCCCAATACAAAAGTTCACCGGCATGACTTTCCCA